>NW_017671635.1:94191-99756 GCF_001879085.1 Nicotiana attenuata | reverse complement strand
AATTCTAGGACGACCCTTCTTGACCACGGGGAGAGCTTTGATTGATTGCGAGACCGGGGAGCTTAAGATGAGGCTCAATGATGAGGAAATTATATTCAATGTGCAGAAATCGATGAGGCGACCAAGTGAGTTCGCAAATTGTTCCCTTATTGATGCAATAGATGTAATTGTAGAGGCTGATGACGAGGCGTTGACGGTTGAGGATCCCCTTGCTGCATGCTTGACAAATTTGGATGAAGTGAATGGTGAGGATTTGGCGGAATGGGTGTTGGCACTGGAAGGTAAAGGGTTCTGGGAGAGAAATCTGGAGTTTGAGCCCTTGCACTTAGAAAAGAGAGAGACCCCTCCAGCTAAACCATCCATCGAGGAACCCCCTAAGCTGGAATTGAAGCCTTTGCCAACCCACCTCAGGTATGAATTTCTGGGGCCTGACTCCACATTACCTGTTATTATCTCATCTGGTTTGTTAGATGTGCAGGTTCAACAGCTTTTATAGGTACTAAGGGAGTGCAAAACTGCCATTGGGTGGACCATGGCAGACATCAAGGGGATCAATCCCGCCTACTGCATGCACAAGATTCTGCTGGAAGAGGGGCACAAACCTTCCAGGGAACATCAGAGACGGCTAAACCTGAATATGAAGGAAGTGGTGAAGAAGGAAGTGATTAAATGGTTGGATGCGGGAATCATTTTCTCAAATTCTGACAGTAGTTGGGTTAGCCCAGTTCAATGTGTGCCTAAAAAGGGTGGTATGACGGTGGTAAAGAATGACAACAATGAACTTATATCAACAAGAACCGTCACAGGCTGGAGAATCTGCATGGATTATAGAAAGTTGAATCTAGCCACCAGAAAAGACCACTTCCCACTTCCCTTCATTGATCAAATGCTGGATAGATTGGCAGGGAGGTCACACTTTTGCTTCTTGGATGGGTACTCAGGGTACAATCAGATCTCCATTGCCCCTGAGGATAGAGAAAAGACCTCATTCACATGCCCGTACGGAATTTATGCCTTCAGGAGGATGCCCTTTGGTCTATGCAATGCACCCGCCACATTCCAACGGTGCATGATGGCCATATTTACTGACATGGTAGAAGATATAATGGAGGTGTTCATGGATGACTTCTCAGTGGTGGGGAACTCATTTGAGGACTGCCTAGTGAATCTAACGCGTGTGTTGAAACGGTGCATTGAGACTAACTTGGTTCTGAATTGGGAAAAGTGCCATTTCATGGTACAAGAAGGCATAGTCTTGGGGCACCGAGTGTCAAGCAAAGGAATAGAGGTTGATAGAGCAAAGGTTGATGTCATAGCAAAGCTGCCGCCGCCAACTTCAGTCAAAGCCATAAGGAGCTTTCTTGGACATGCCGGATTCTACCGGAGGTTCATTAAGGACTTCTCCAAAATTGCCAACCCTCTCTGTAAGTTGTTAGAGAAAGATCACCCCTTTGTATTTTCTGATGAATGCAGGGTAGCTTTTGAGGTGTTGAAGCAAAGGTTGGTCACAGCACCCATAATCGTTGCCCCTGACTGGGAGCAACCGTTCGAATTGATGTGTGATGCTAGTGACTATGCGGTGGGGGCAGTGCTGGGCCAGCGGAAGGACAAACTGATGCACCCAATCTACTATGCTAGTAGGACGCTGAGTGGAGCCCAGTTGAACTACACAGTGACAGAGAAGGAGATGCTAGCTGTGGTATTTGCTTTTGACAAGTTTCGGTCCTATCTAATAGGATCCAAGGTAATCGTATACTCTGACCATGCAGCTCTTAGATACTTAATAGAAAAGAAGGACTCTAAGCCACGCCTGATTCGTTGGGTGTTGCTACTGCAAGAGTTCGATCTTGAAATTCGTGACCGCAAGGGCACTGAAAATCAAGTCGCTGATCACCTATCACGACTTGAAGGAGCTGAAAATGTAGTAGAAGTGGAGGAAATTCTAGAAACTTTTCCAGATGAGCAGCTGCTCGTTACCACTCATCAGGAAGCGCCTTGGTATGCAGACTATGCTAATTACCTGGCCAGTGGTATTGTTCCTCACGACCTGTCATCGGTTCAGAGGAAGAGATTCTTTCGCGAAAGCCAATGGTATTACTGGGATGAGCCCTACTTGTTTAGAATATGCCTTGATAACATGATCCGGAGATGCGTCCCCGAGATCGAACAATCTTCTGTCTTGCAGGCTTGTCACGCTTCGGCGTATGGCGGTCACTTTGGAGGCATCAGGACGGCAGCTAAGGTGCTAGAGGCCGGATTTTTCTGGCCAACGGTATTTAAGGATGCTCACCTATGGGTCAAGAGTTGCAATGAATGTCAACGCACCGGGAACATTTCCCGGCGTCACGAGATGCCCATGAACCCAGTTCAAGAAGTGGAAGTGTTTGATGTTTGGGGGATAGATTTCATGGGTCCCTTCGTCAGCTCCTATGGCAATAAATACATTCTTGTTGCTGTAGATTACGTGTCCAAGTGGGTGGAAGCTGCTGCATTACCTACCAATGATGCTAAGGTGGTAGTCGGGTTTCTAAAGAAGAACATATTCACCCGCTTTGGGACACCACGTGCAATTATTAGCGATGGAGGAACTCATTTCTGCAACCGGGCCTTCGAGAAGTTGTTGGCTAAATATGATGTGCGCCACAAGGTGGCTACTCCGTACCACCCACAGACCAGTGGACAGGTTGAGGTGTCCAACAGAGAGATCAAGAGCGTATTGACAAAAACTGTAAATGTTACAAGAACTGACTGGTCAAGGAAGCTGGATGATGCGCTATGGGCTTACAGGACAGCATTCAAGACACCAATTGGTATGTCACCATATAAGTTGGTGTTTGGGAAGGCTTGTCACCTACCTGTAGAACTGGAACATAAAGCGTGGTGGGCACTGAAACAGCTGAATTTAGACTTGGAAGCTGCGGGCACGTCAAGAGTCACGGAATTACATGAGCTAGAGAAGTTCCGGTATCTTGCTTTTGAGAGCACAAGGCTATATAAAGAGAGAATGAAGAGGCTTCACGATCAGAACATCATTGAACGAAATTTCAAACCTGGAGACAAGGTACTACTTTATAACTCAAGACTGCGGTTATTCCCAGGAAAGCTAAAGTCAAGGTGGTCTGGACCATTTCGCGTGGTTGAAGTGTTTCCTTCCGGAGCTGTGGAAGTTTCTACGGAAGATGACTCTCGTACATTTAGAGTCAATGGTCAGCGGTTGAAATTGTATGTGGGCATGAACGACCCTAAGGAGATGACCGAGCTGCATTTGAATGAACCCCTGAGGTCGAGCGAACCTTAATTTCGCTCACTTGAGTCGTGCCGCGACGTTAAATCAGGCGCTACGTGGGAGGCAACCCATGACATTGTTGTAATTGTAACCTTTGTAATAAAAAAAAAAAAAGGCGTTAGAATCAGAACAGGCGTTCTACCGCGGTTCCACCGCGATCGCGGTGAAACCGCGGTAGATTACACCCGCGGAACCTCACTGCCGCGGTTCCACCGCGAAAGCGGCAGAACCGCGGCAGGCCCAGACGCGGTCAGGTATTATGTTATTTTAAAAAAAAAAAAATTATTTTCTTTCTTTTCCTAATCTTTTTTTTAAAACACCCCCCCACCTAAATACCCCCTATTCCGCCCCAAAACCCCATTCCCCTCTTTCTCCCTCTCTCTCTTCTTCTTCTTCTTCTTCTTCTTCTTCTTCCACACTATTCATCCCCAACCCACACTCCCACACCTCCATTTTTCTCCCCTTTTCAACTCAAGTAAGTTCTTCTCCTCTCTCTCTATTTCTTTATCTTCTAAGTAGTGTAATTTGTTAATATTGTAGTTGTAATTGAACCCTAGTTAGGATTAGTATAGTCTTTTCAATTTTTTTTTTTGCTTTCTTGAATGATTACTATGGTTATTGTTGTTGTAGTTAATGTTTGGAGGGTTGTTGGTGCCACATTAGTTGGGGTCTCCATTATAATATAATTGTGAAATTGTTTTGGTGGTTTGGAGACCTAAACTAGTTTTATGGTATATATTGGTATTGGGTCATATGTTGCCCATGAATGGTGGTACTATGTTGTATATTTTTGGGGGTGTTCTAAGCCCGACTTAGGTTTGGGGTGTTGTACAGGATGGTTATTTTTGTAGGGTGACTTGTTGGTTTAATAGATAATTGTGTTGTAGTTTTGTTAGCATAGGTGCTCATTGTTGGAGAATGGTGTTGGTCTTTTGGTGGTGTTGTATATAAGGGATAATATTGAATGGAATAAGTGTGGGGTGTATGTGGCCGGATGTGGTACTGAAAAGGTGGAGCTGTTGTAGGGTTTGTTATAGCTGGTGTCATTGGGTGGTGAAGTCTGAGTAACCACCTTATTGGCATTAGCTAATGCACTTGGTTGATGGTTTGTTAACTGTTTTCAGGATTAATGGCTCCCAAAAGGCACAGGCGCTCTGGCGGTCCTTCCCACCGACCTACTTATGATGAATCTAGATTCCAATCGGAACAGGCTGAGGATGACTTCCATGCCAAAGCTAATAAAACGTTCATTCAGGAAATCCCGATTGATCGGGCTGCCCTCCGAGTTGAAAAAGTGGAGATGTATGAAGAGATCCGGCGGCGGGAAATGGAATTCCTCTTTGCTGACCCTGCACCTGTCAACAAGATGTTGGTTCGTGAATTTTATGCAAATTGCCCATTGAATTTGGGTAGGGAGTTGATTGTGCGGGGTACGGTGATCAGTGCTCAGATTCCAACAATTCGCCGGGTGTTGAGGTTACCTCCATTCACCAGCGATGTTGACTACTATCATGACCGGCCCGGGGTGACATGGGAGGTCATGACAGATGTGCTTTGCACGGAGGGGCGACCTATTTGGCTAAAGGAAGATATAACTCTCAACTCTAACTCATTCACTCACCTAGCTAAGTGTTGGTTGACGGTTATCTGTAGCAGGTTCCTGCCTTCTAGCAACACCACGGACGTGAACTTCAACAGGGCATTGTTGACTTGGTGCTTTGTGACAGGGAAAGATTTCGATGCAGCACGGATAATTGGCGATGAAATGGTCTTGCGGGGACCGCTGCTGTCTAAGGGATTCTACTTCCCTTCCTTGGTAACCACACTATGCTTGCTGAGGAACACTCCTACCAACCCTGCTGATGGTGACTTGCCCCCAAAAGCAGCTTTCAAAGCTTCCAGTATCAGAGTGGGGCGGGGCACTCGCACTACCATTGAGATTGATGATGAGGAGGACGATCCGGTCCCTATGGCACAATCTAAGCGGTCTGTCGACAGTGCTGGACCCTCTTGGCGCCCTCAGTCTGGAGCGGACCTATCTCGCTCCCAGTCCTCCCGGCCTATGTTGCGCTCATTGGAGGAAGAGGTTGCCGATCTTCGCACCTCGGTGGATGGTCTACACACAAGGTTGGACGCCATGTCACAACGGCAAGCTAGATCGGAGAACAAGTTTATGGCTTGGCTGCGTGCATTGGGAAGGGCCTGCCATGTAGATCCCAGTACCGTCTCCGACTCAGATTGAGTTTCAGGGAAGTTTTCTCACCCTTCTGTTCTTTACT
>NW_017671635.1:59371-92398 GCF_001879085.1 Nicotiana attenuata | reverse complement strand
ATTATTCCCATTGATAATAGGTGAATTTGACTATAATCACGCACCAAATAATCACCTTCTTGTGAACTTTTAATGTGGAAAATGACAACAAAATGCTCTTATTAGTGCTTTTCATGATTTGCAGGTGATATAGGTGTAAGGAAAGCTAAGGAGCGGTTTTGGAGTCAACTATTGATGAAAAAAGGCCAATTGTTGAATTTCCCAAGTAACCCATTCAAAACAGGCCAAAATGCCCGGGTACAAGTTCCACCGCGGTTCTACCGCGACCGCGGTGGAAGGCAGTCTCTGAAGGTTGAAGATTCCGCGAAGGCGTTTGACCGCGGTTCTACCGCGACCGCGGTAGAACCGCGGTGGGTACAGAAAACTTCGGGGACTTAAGTGTAAAACACGGGATTTTTAGACCTAAACCCTATTTAAAACGCTAGACTTCGCCCAAAAGGGAGAGGTATTGATTTCTAAGGGTTCTTAGCAAGAAAAACAATTGTGAGAAAGTACTCTAAACATCTTTCTTCTTTTCTTTTGATTTTTATGATGAATTCAATCTTAGTTTATTCTCCCATAGCCATGAGTAGCTAAATTCCTTGTCTAAGGCTTTGATGGACCCTATTGAGTGATGAACTTCTTGTTTATGTGAATACAAATTGCTAGTTAAATCTTTATTTGTTCAACTTCGTGTTCGTTGTAGTTAATTGACAGGATCCTCAATTAGCTGTGCCTATTTAGTGTGCATAACTTGGAAAAGAGTGCATATTTAGGGTATTGTTGAACAACACCACTCCTAGATTATTAGAGGAATCTATAATTGCGGGTTTAAAGGCGGGATTAGGAATAACGAAGCCTTGGGTGTAATTTAAATTGAATTGTGCGAATTCAAGCAAGCTAGTGTATCTCGGGAGAGTGCAATAGTAGATTACTGTAATTACTCGGGAGAGATTTGCGGTAAGATTAGCGTTCAAGATTGATAGAGATGTGTGGGTAAATTTGTATGAGCATAAACAGAAGGGATTTCATCAATAGGGGAAATCATTGCCTTAGCCTTTTTTTCATAATTGTTTACAACCCTTTTAATTTAGTTATAGCCTTTTATTTACTTGCAAGTTAGTTATTAAAGAACAATCAACTGAGAATTTGAATATTTGGGAAGCTGGTTCTGAAGACTTGGTGGGTCTGAAGGTAGCAGTTGATAGGTTAACTCTCTGTGGGATTCGACTCCGGACTTGTAAACCGGATTATATTTGCAGCGACCGCATTGTCCTTTTATACGGCATAGTTGGGCGTGATCACCCATGCAGAACAGATTTTCAGCTTCTTTAATTCATCGTACCGTAGAGTGGGTATGATGAGTGATGTTGCCAACTAACTTTTTATGTTTCTTTTTCCCGTAGAGAAGATAGGCAATAAACCACCTCCAATAAATCAGCTGTTTAGGGTTGATTCAGAATTTAAACTCTATGAATTCGGCCTTTAAAATTGTTAGTAGTGAGCCCCTATTAATTTTTAAAATTATGAGTTCAAAACTATTATTTGTTTCCATTTCAATAAACTTTTATACATAAATTTATACACCACATCGAAAGTACTGAGTTCAGATGAACCCGAATCTACAGGTCTGCATCCGCCTCTGCAGCTGATCACCTACTACTGTCTCTTGGTTCAATTTTTGAAAATTTTACCTCCTATGGCAAAAGTCTACACCTTATTTATTATAAATCAAAATTATTTTAAAATATTTATTTTCTATAGCTACCTTTCATATTTTATAGCAAAATAAGTATTTATAGTATATACTACCATTGAGGCATGAAATACGCTCTTTATGTTTTTCCTCTCTCTTAGACAGCTGGATATACCTATTTTTAAGGTGATTGATGTTACTGTATTTATGAATACATGGCGCGAATACATGCGCATACAGCTGGAATGTCCTGATTTTAAGCGTTTTTTATTGTTGTATTCATGAATACAGCAGCGTGAATACATGCGCGTACAGCTGGACTGCCCTGATTTTAGGCGCTTTTTGCTGTTGTATTCATGAATACATGGCGCGAATACATGTGAATACATGCGCGTACAGCTGGACTGCCTTGATTTTAGGCGCTTTTTACTGCTGTATTCATGAATACAGCAGCGCGAATACATGCACGTACAGCTGGACTGCTCT
This sequence comes from Nicotiana attenuata, assembly GCF_001879085.1. Lineage (NCBI taxonomy): Eukaryota > Viridiplantae > Streptophyta > Magnoliopsida > Solanales > Solanaceae > Nicotiana > Nicotiana attenuata. The sequence goes on along the minus strand of NW_017671635.1, from coordinate 90,237 downwards.
GATTTTAGGCACTTTTTGCTGATGTATTCATGAATACATGGCGCGAATACGTGTGAATACATGCGCGTACAGCTGCACTACCCTGATTTTTAGGCACTTTTTACTATTGTATTCATGAATACAGCAATGCGAATACAGCAATGCGAATACAGCGTATACACTACCGTAACAACTGAACAGTAGTTATAGGAAGTAATTATGAATATGATAGCCATAGAAAATTAATAACCACTAAACAATAGTGGTTTCTGAAAATTCCTCTTCATTTTTTCCTATATCTTTTTGGTTAAGAAGATAACATACTTCAGCAAGAGCCGTCTATGCAAACTAACCATTAAGTGATTAGCAATAGAAGCTGCTTAAGGAGTTATATACAAATTTAGGATTATTAATGAAGGGCTAATTTGTTGGAACTTACAAAAGGGATTATAATTTTACGGGTGTTTGCTTTTTGGCTTATTTACCAAATTACACTTTTGGTAAGTAATGTGAATTTTTCTGTATTATACCCTTCCGGTCCAAAATAAGTGATTTTTTGGTCTTTTTCTTGTGGTCCAAAATAAGTGATTTTTCCAGATTTCAAGAATGAATTAATTATTTTTTTCCTACATTGTCCTTGGAGTATAGTGTTGGAATATGTGTTAGGAGTGTTTATGTGAGATAGTAAAGGTTAATATGGTCAATTCTATTGCTAATTAATGCTAAAAGGTGGATTTCTTAATCTGTGTGAAAACATCCCAAAAATCACTTATTTTGGACCGGAGGGAGTAGTAGGAGAATACACTTTCTTCTAAATGAATTTAGCACATTCTCTTGAATAGGACAGAACATACAAATAATTCAAATTCTGACTCAAATAGTTTGGGATCGAGCTCAGCTGATTAATTACTGATAGGAATATTTGATAAATCGTATTGTTACTGTTAATATTGGTAATTGGCACTACTTGTCAATGGTCCTTTGCTTCTGTGGAGCCAACAATGCCGCTAAGCATTCATATTGTCGAGCCAAGTTTGAAATTTAGGCATAGTTGGTTGATCCTATTTTGTTTATTCTTATTTATTTATTTTTTGAGTTTCTACCAAAAAAAAAAAAAAAAAGAGTTTTTGAGTTTTCGCAACATTTAAAAAACTAAGCTTGAAAATTTCCAAAAAAAAAAAAAAATAGTACTCAACAAATTGCCTACTTTGCAAAACCAGAATAAGACAATCACATTTTACAAAACTAAGGAAAGTCAATTTTGGATAAACTTAAAAATGTCATCTTAATAGCTCTACTATCCAGTTATTTTTTGCCCCTATTAATTAAGTAGGGAAAAGTAAGCATATGAAAGCCAAAAGAAATGAAAAAAAGAAATAAAATTAAGGAGACAAAGGGTTAGTGTCTTAGAGACCTATTTAAATCAGGCCAAAATGATACGCAGCCCCCTAAACTTGTTAGCTTTTCCTCTTAGATACCTTATCTAAGATTTGTTCCGATTGAACACTTAAACTACTCAAAATTTGAATCAGCTAGACACTTTTTTGATAGCCGGCTAAAAACTAAAGAGAGTGTAATACACTCGCCAATAATGTGGCAAATCGATGAATTAACTGACGACATTCGGCATTTTGGGTCAAAAATAATAATTAACAAAATGTATTATGAGGAAAAAAATAAAAACATACTACTATATTTTAAGAAAAAAAGAAAAATAATAACCCCACAGACCCTCCCTTCCCTATTCTTATGCTACGCCCATATGCCGGCGTCTCCAAACAAAATGTTCTTTTTTTTCTTTTTTTTTTTTGGTTTAACTCATTTTTAAATTTTGATCTCAGTTCTTTTAGTTTTCTGATATTTTCTGGAAGAAGAGAGAAAGGAGCATAGAAAAGAGAGTGGTGGTAATGATAGGTCCTCATTTTTTCCGGCGAGCAAGATGGTGGTGGTTGTCAGAATTAATAAAAATGGAGGAGAGAGTGGTGGTGGTTTTCAGATATGGAAAAGATGAAGAAAATGGTGATTGGAGTGGTGGTACCGTTGTGGCAGCGATACTGGCAGAAGCTGGTGGCGCTGGTTCGAAAAAGGAGGAAGAAGCCGTGTGGTAGCGGCGGTAATGGTAGATGTTAAAATAAAACGATGGTAGTCGCGGAGGAGGTGATGTGGCTGAAAAAAGATGAGAGGTGGATTATGATGGTGACGCCGGCGCCAATGATGGTAGATGGTGGAGAAGTTATGGCAAAGAAATATGAAGAACAAAAAGATTAAAAAAGACAGAGAAAAAAACTAAAAATAATACAGCTCACGCTCCTAGGGTAGGTGTATCACCCACACTATGCCATATCAGCAAAAAATGTTTAATGGGTATAAATTTTAAGTAGGGTAAGTGTTCAATTGAAATAAATCTTAGATAAGGTGTCTAAGAGGAAAAGCCGACCAAGTTTAGGGGGCTGGATATGATTTTGGCCTTTAAATCATGTGAATTTTGGAGGGGATTTTTTCCTTCCTATACCATATATGAAAGTTTATTACCAAAAATGTGCATATTTTGTATATTACCCGCCCAGTCCATATTTTACCTACAAAATTTGTACCATTCGACTATTAGGCATTAAAGGAGCAGAATATTCCCTAAAAACGCGCTAAAATTAAGGAGAGAATCTTTGTGATAATTGATTCTACATTAAATTCAATTTTTAAAAAGGGAAAGGAGATTTCTCATCTGCGTTTTTTTCTCCGGAACTACAATTCAAATTCTGGAAAAAAAATAAGAACGAACAGCTCCTAAAATTAAGAACAGATTCAACTACTAAGAGTTTCGACGAGCTGAATTCAAATTGTAGAATTTAAAATTTTCGAGTTTCAACAACTCAAAGTTGAAAAAATCTGTTCTTCGTCGTTGCTTCTATCAAATTATCAATCAGATATATCTCTTCTTCATCTTTTCTTCTTTCAATCTAGAAATCCAAAAAAAACATCAACATCAACTACAAATCATGTCTAAAATCGCAATCATGCTACAATTTAATGGGGATTGGGATAATTATGGCAGATTTAGAGATTTTGAAGTTGATTCCATTGTGGTAGATGAGAATGCAAGCTACAGTATCCTGATTTCTACAGTTGCAGAACAAGTATCAATTAATACTACAGAAAAAATTATAGAAATCAAATACATCGTGAAATCAAATAGTAGATTGTATATAATTTGTAGACAAATTGTAGTTAATTTGTAGATTGTAGATATAATTGTAGATACATTGTAGATAAATTGTAGATAAACTATTTTATGATTGTAAATATTTTTATTGCTGTTTGTTATGTAATTCTAGGTGAGGGCTTCAACAGATCATATCCATACTGTGATAGATGGTGTGAAGCGGTACGTGAATCCTACATTATAACTACAAAACTCTACAATTATGTATAAAACCAGTTCTACAATTCAAACAAATTTACCTACAGTTTACCTACAGTGAATGTACAAATTACCTACAGTTTAAGTACCTAATATAAGAATAACTAGAATTTACCTACAGTTACAAGGCAAACAGGAAACACATCATCCACAATCATGTCTACATTATATCTACATTTTAGACTACAATTAATCTTGGAATGTTCTACATAAACTACAAACTAACTACAATTACACTACAAAGAGTAAATCTAGGTAAGGGCTTCAACAGATCATATCCATTACACTAAATCTACAATTACACTACAATTACACTGCAATTATACTACAAATACACGACAAACAGTAAATCTAGGTGAGGGCTTCAACACTCAGTATTTCTAAGTCGTTTGGAGAAGTTGTCGGCAGCTTTTCATATTAGTCTCTTTACTAATAAATTTCTCATTTTAGACTTTTCCAGAAGAGGGAATTTTGTTTGGTACCCAAAAAAAAACTACTAAAGTGTATCTGTTTTCATTGTTTTGCTAGTTCGTGGCGTATTAAAATGTTTATTGCAACTTTTGATTTAATGTAGACTTTCAGAAAATCAGATCACATGCCACTATTGTTGCAGAGGAAATTGGCATGACATTCAAATATAATGAGATTTCGCTGGCTAATGCATCTCAAGGACATCTTTTGTTTTGGAAAAGTCAACCGGAGATTGACTATTTAGTTAGAGGGCTCGGATGTGATTTCCGGTGATTCGGTTAGCTTCGGGGGATGATTTTTGACTTAGGAGTGGATCGGAATTAATTTTGGAGGTCCGGTGTAGAATTAGGCTTGAATTGGCGAAGTTAGTATTTTGGCGAATTCCGGTTGGTAGGTGAGATTTTGATCCAGGGGTCGGAATGGAATTCCGAGAGTTGTAGTAGCTTCGTTAGGTGATTTTGGATGTGTGTGCAAAATTTCAGATGATTCGGAGGTGATTTGGTTGGGTTTTTGATCGAATGCGAGTTTCGGAAGAATTTGAAGAACTTAGGCTTGAAATTGATGAGAATTGAGGATTTTCGTGTTGTTGGATGTGTTTTTAGGATTGGAACAAGTTTGAATAGAGCATAGGACCATGTCTGTGCTTTTGGTTGAGGTCCCAGGGGCCTCGGGGTGAGTTCGGATGGTTAAAAGGGGAGTTTTGAAGTTGCATATTGTTGAAGAGTTGCTGCAACTGGTATTTTCGCTTCTGCGGGTCTTGGACCGCAGAAGTGGAGGCGCTTAAGCGGAGGCTTTTACCGCAGAAGCGGTCCATGGTTTGGTAAGGTAGTTCCGCAGAAGCGGAACATCCTTCGCATCAGCGGGTCCGCAGAAGCGGACGGGTAATCGCAGAAGCGATTTTGATCTTGAGAGGAAGTTCCGCAGAAGCGGGGATTTGGCCGCAGAAGCGGTCCCGCATAAGCGGAAGCGGGACCGCAGAAGTGAAAATCGGCCTGGGCAGAAGGGTTTTTATTGAATATTTCATCCGCGAGCTTGGGATATTTTCCACCATTGTTGGGCGACCTTGAGAGCTTTTGGCGAGAATTAAAGAGAGTTTTGACTGGGAATCGATTGGAGGTAAGTCCCTTGGCCTAAATTCATGAGATTATGATAAATCTAACATGGAAATTGGTTGAAATTCATCAAAAGGGGGTAAAGCTAGGGCTTGAAAATTGGTAATTTAAAAATGGAATTTGAAGGGTCAAATGGACTCCGATTTTGGTAAATTTGATATGTATAGACTCGTGGTGAGACGAGGAATCCGGTGATATGAATTTTGTAATTTTTCGAGAAGTGGGACCGGGGCTCGGGTTTTGCCAACTTCGTGAATTTCGATATTTTTCGAGTCTTTTCGATTGGGTTATATTCCCTTAGCCTATTGTAACGTATTCGTTGTGGTTTTGGCCAGATTCGACGCGCGAGGAGGTTGATTTGCGAGGCAAAGGCATAGCGAGCTAGGACTTTGGCCAGCTTGAGGTGAGTAATGATAGTAAATGATATCCTGAGGGTTTGAAACCCCGGATTTTTGCACAACGTAGTGCTATATTGAGGAGAGACACGCGCTTAATGGCGAGCGCGGGATTGTTTACTACTGGGGATTGTGACTTGGTCCGTCCCGTTTGATATATTTACCACGTAAATGACTAAGCTGATTTGTTTATCATCGTTATTTGGGCTTATTGCCATGTTTTGGGCTTAATGCCGATTACTTGAATCCTTCAGGGATTGCACTAATTCCTCACTATTTTGATACGTTATTTGAACTCAGTCCCTATACTTATACTGTTTTGCAAACTCAGTCGCCTTAATTGAATTCTAAGATTTTAATGATATTTTCACTACTGTTTGGGCTGAGAACTATTATTTTATTGACGCCCGAGGGGCTTATGATGTTTCTAGACTGAGCGAGGCTTTTAGGCCTTGAGCGTATTGTGAGGAGGCTTTCAGGCCTCGAGTGTATGGTGAGGAGGCTTTTCAGGGCCTCGAGTGTATTGTGAGGAGGTCTTTCGACGGCCTCGGACGTGATATGTGAGGTAGGCTTTTCGAGCCGTCNATATGTGAGGAGGCTTTCAGGCCTCGAGTGATATGTGAGGAGGCTTTCAGGCCTCGAGTATGATGTGTGAAGGCTTTTAGGCCTTATGTTGATATAGCGCTTGGGCCGTAAGGGGCCCCTCCGGAGTCTGCACAACCACAGTGAGCGCGGGTACCCATGTGATATGAGAGTGAGCCCGAGGGGCTGATATTATGCTGAGTGACTGATACTGAGCCCGAGGGGCTGATATTGTTCTGAGCGATTGATACTGAGCCCGAGGGGCAGATTTTTACTCACTATTTACTTGTTGTTTTACCTGATTTACCTGATTTTAAAAAGGGGATTTCATTCGACTTTTTACCGTTGTATTGTTTCCACTGTTTTACTGCCTGATATAGAATTGCTTTGTGCAGTTATGTGTTTTCATGCCTTCGGTTATTATTTATTATTATTACTCACTGGGTCGGAGTACTCACATTACTGCCTGCACCGTGTGTGCAGATTCAGGCATAGCAGAGTCCGCACCTGAGCGCTGATTTCCTTTCCAGACCAGGCAGCGATTTGGAGATACGAGGTAGCTGTTGACGTCCGCAGTCCCTTGTCTCCCCTATCCTATATCATTTATGTTTTCTTCAGACTATTGTATCGGATATTACTCCTTGTAGACTTATAGCAAACTCTGTAGTAGCTCATGACTTGTGACACCCCGTGTTGGGCTGTGTCGGGATGGTTTCCTTTGTTTTTATCATTGATTCCGCATTATTGACTATATCAAGCATGTGTTAGAATTGTTAATATTAATTAATTGCTTTGAAAGAGGTGTTGTGTTGTTCTGGCTGGCCTTGTCTTCACGAGAGGCGACATCACGACCGGGTCTGGGAATTGGGTCGTGACAAGTTGGTATCAGAGCCTAGGTTACTAGGTCTCGCAAGTCATGAGCTGGTTTAGTAAAGTCTCGCGGATCGGTACAGAGACGTCTGTACTTATCCTCGAGAGGCTGCAGAACCTTTAGGAAAACTCCACATTCTTGAAATTCTTGTCGTGCGAACTTGTTGATCCGAGTATTAAACTTCTCCTTGTTCTATTCTCTCACAGATGGTGACGACACGAGCTACCGGATGTGGCGGACGACCACCAGTACCACCCATTGAGGCCACCAGAGGCCGTGGACGCGATCGTGGCAGAGGTAGGGCAGCAGGGGCAGCACCTGTGGATCCTCTAGTTGCCCCCGTTCAGGACCAGGCTCCAGCAGCACCAGTTCAGGCACCAGTTGTGCCCATTGTAATTCCAGGTCTTCAGGAGACTTTGGCTCAGATTTTGACAGTTTGCACTGGCCTGGCTCAGGTCATTTCAGCCACCACAGCAGCAGCTACTTCGCAGGCTGGGGGAGGCAATCAGACCCCCGCTGCTCGCAACCTGAGCAGGTAGTGCAGGGATTACAAACTCCAGAGGCACCTCCAGCTCAGCCAGTTGCACCAGTACAGGAGTACAGGGTTCCAGCTATGCCCGAGGACGAGCAGCGTCGTCTCGAGAGGTTTGGTAGACTCCAGCCTCCGACATTCAGTTGTGCTGAGGGCGAGGATGCCCAGGGTTTTCTCGATAGATGTCAGCGGATGCTCCGTACAACAGGGATTCTTGAGTCCAGTGGTGTGGCTTTTACTACTTTTCAGTTTACTGGGGCTGCCTTCACTTGGTGGGAGGCGTACGAGGGGCGTAGGCCGACCGGTGCAGCACCTTTGACTTGGCAGGAGTTCTCCACTCTCTTCTTGGAGAAGTATGTACCGCAGTCCCGCAGAGAGGAGCTGCGCAGGCAGTTTGAGTGGCTACGACAGGGGGATATGACTGTGTCTCAGTACGAGATGAGGTTTTCAGAGTTGGCTCGTCATGCCGTCTGGATGGTTCCGTCGGATCGTGAGCGGATCAGGAGGTTTGTTGATGGCCTTAACTACCATCTCCGGGTTCTTATGATTAGAGAGAGAGTATTGGGGGCTTCCTTTGAGGAGATGGTTGATATAGCTCGAGAGATCGAGGCGGTTCGCCGTCAGGATCGAGAGGAGAGGGAGGCCAAGAGGCCTCGAGGTTCCGGCAGTTTCAGTGGTGCTCCTCCGAGGGGCCAGTTTTAGCATGGTAGGGGTCGTTCTTTCAGGCCCGCTCAGTCGGCTCGTCCCGAGTATCGTGGTGCATCTTCAGGTCGTGATTATCATGGTTCTCAGCAGAGTCAGCCTTCACTCAGCGCTCTTCCAGCACAGAGTTCATCTCGTGCCCCGTCTGCCCAGGGTTCTTCAAGGCCGAGTGCATCAGCTAGTCACTCCGGTGCGAGGGGTTCCCTTCGGTCCCAATCTCCAGCACCTGGGAGCTGCTATGAGTGTGGAGAGTTTGGTCATAGGTGGAGGAAGTGTCCTCGTCGTGCTGCTAGCTCATCTCAGCAGAGGGGTTAGCCCTCGTCTTCTGGTCCGGTTTCTTCAGCACCCGCCACGCCAGCTAGGGTGAGGGTCAGGTAGCCAGGGGTCGCCCCAGAGGTGCAGGTCGATCGGGCGGTAGTCAGGCTCGCTTTTATGCTCTTCAGGGCAAGACAGATGTTATTGCTTCGGATGCTGTTATTACAGGTATTATTTCAGTCTGCCACAGGGATGCCTCAGTTTTATTTGATCCCGATTCCACCTATTCCTATGTGTCTTCATATTTTGCTCATCATTTGGGTACGACCCGAGGGTGTCTTGCCTTACCTGTTCATGTATCTACCCCGGTGGGCGATACGGTTGTTGTAGACCATGTATACCGGTCATGTTTGGTTACTATTGGGGGTCTGGAGACCCGAGTTGATTTGTTGCTATTGAGCATGGTAGATTTTGATGTTATTCTGGGCATGGACTGGTTATCTCTGTGCCATGCTATTCTAGACTGTCATGCTAAGACAGTCACGTTGGCTATACCGGGTGTTCCGAGGATTGAGTGGCGTGGTATGACCGACTATGTTCCTAGCAGGGTGATTTCTTTCCTAAAGGCCCAGCGGATGGTTGGGAAGGGTTGTCTATCGTATTTGGCTTTTGTGAGAGATGTTAGAGCTGAGACTCCTAGTCTTGATTCTGTTCCCGTTGTGAGGGACTTTCCTGATGTGTTTCCAGCAGACCTGTCGGGCATGCCACCGAACAGGGACATTGATTTTGGTATTGATCTAGTGCCGGGCACTTGGCCTATTTCCATTCCTCCGTATCGCATGGCACCAGCGGAGTTGAAAGAACTAAAGGATCAGCTTCAGGAACTCCTAGATAAGGGGTTCATTCGTCCGAGTGTGTCACCGTGGGGTGCACCGGTCTTATTTGTGAAGACGAAGGATGGCACAATGAGAATGTGCATTGACTACAGGCAATTGAACAAAGTGACAGTGAAGAACAAGTATCCCCTGCCCCGTATCAATGATTTGTTTGACCAGCTTCAGGGGGCAAAGGTATTCTCCAAGATTGATCTCCGTTCAGGCTATCACCAGCTGAAGATTAGGGATTCAGATATTATGAAGACTGCTTTCCGGACTAGATATGGGCACTATGAGTTTCTGGTTATGTCCTTCGGGCTGACTAATGCCCCGGCCGCGTTCATGCACTTGATGAACAGTGTGTTTCGGCCGTATCTGGATTCGTTCGTCATTGTTTTTATTGATGATATTCTGGTGTACTCCCGTAGTCAGGAGGAGCACGCGCAGCATTTGCGAGTTGTATTGTAGAGATTGAGGGAGGAGAAGCTTTATGCCAAGTTCTCCAAGTGTGAGTTTTGGCTCAGTTCAGTGGCTTTCTTGGGGCATGTGGTGTCCAGCGAGGGTATTCAGGTCGACCCGAAGAAGATAGAAGCGGTTCAGAGTTGGCCTAGAATGACCTCAGCCACGGAGATTCGTAGTTTCCTTGGGTTGGCAGGTTATTATCGCCGGTTTGTTCAGGGATTTTCTTCTATTGCATCGCCCTTGACCAAGTTAACTCAGAAAGGCGCTCCATTTATATGGTCGGACGAGTGCGACGGGAGCTTTCAGAAGCTCAAGATAGCTTTAACTACAGCTCCAGTATTGGTTTTTCCATCGGCTTCAGGTTCTTACTGTATATTGTGATGCTTCGAGAGTTGGGATTCGGATGTGTATTGATGCAGGAAGGTAGAGTTATTGCTTATGCTTCTCGCCAGTTGAAGCCCCACGAGAAGAACTACATTGTTCATGATTTGGAGTTGGCTGCTATAGTTCATGCTTTGAAGATTTGGAGGCACTACTTGTATGGCGTATCTTGTGAGGTATTCACCGATCATCGCAGTCTTCAGTATTTGTTCAAGCAAAAGGATCTTAATTTGAGGCATCGGAGGTGGCTAGAGTTACTCAAGGATTATGATATTACCATTTTGTATCACCCGGGGAAGGCCAATGTGGTGTCCGATGCTTTGAGCCGGAAGGCGGTTAGTATGGGGAGTTTGGCGTATATTCCAGTTGGGGAGAGGCCCTTTGCAGTTGACGTTCAAGCTTTGGCCAATCGGATGGTGAGATTAGATATTTCGGAGCCTAGTCGGGTGTTGGCTTGTGTGGTTTCTCGGTCTTCCTTGTATGATCGCATCAGAGAGCGCCAGTATGATGATCCTCATTTGCTTGTCCTTCAGCATGATGATCCCAGGGATGTGACCATTGATGATGATGGCGTGCTCAGGATGCAGGGCCGAATTTGAATGTGGATGGGCTTCGGGAGTCGATATTGGAGGAGGCCCACAGCTCGCGGGGCATGCCTGACTCTTTAGAAAGTATACAAGTGGTATTCCATTCATCCAGGTGCCGTGAATATGTATCAGGATTTGAGGCAGCATTATTGGTGGAGGAGGATGAAGAAGGATATTTTAGGGTTTGTGGCTCGGTGTCTCAACTGTCAGCAGGTAAAGTACGAGCATCATAGTCCGGGTGGTGTACTTCAGCGGATGGATATTCCAGAGTGGAAGTGGGAGAGGATTACTATGGATTTTGTGAGTGGTCTCCCTCGTACCTCGAGGAAGTTTGATTCGATTTGGGTGATTGTGGATCAGCTGACCAAATCCGCGCACTTCATTCCGGTGTGTACTACCTATTCTTCGGAGCGGTTGGCAGGAATCTTTGTCCGAGGAGATTGTCCGATTGCATGGGGTTCCAGTGTCTATTATCTGAGATAGGGGTACTCAGTTCACTTCTCATTTCTGGAGGACATTTCAGTGAGAGTTGGGTACGCAGGTGGAGTTGAGCACAGCGTTTCATCCTCACACGGACGGGCAGTCCGAGCGTACTATCCAGATATTGGAGGACATGTTGCGTGCCTGTGTTATTGATTTTGGAGGTTCTTGGGCTGAGTTCTTGCCACTTGCAGAGTTTGCTTACAACAACAGCTACCAATCCAGTATCCAGATGGCGCCGTATGAGGCCTTATATGGGAGACGGTGTAGATCTCCGGTTGGTTGGTTTGAGCCCGGCGAGGCTAGACTATTGGGGACAGAGTTGGTCCAGGATGCCTTAGATAAGGTGAAAGTGATCCAGGAGAGACTTCGTACAGCTCAGTCGCGTCAGAAGAGTTATGCGAACCGGAAGGTTCGAGATGTATCCTATATGGTGGGCGAGAAGGTCTTGTTGAAGGTTTCGACCATGAAGGGCGTTATGAGGTTTGGAAAGAAAGGGAAGTTGAGTCCGCGGTTCATTGGGCCTTTTGAGGTGCTTAGGAGGATTGGGGAGGTGGCCTATATGCTTGCTTTGCCACCCAGCTTGTCGGGGGTTCATCCGGTATTCCATGTTTTCATGCTCCGGAAGTATGTTGGGGACCCGTCTCATGTGTTAGACTTCAGCACGGTTTAGTTGGATGATGATTTGACCTATGATGGGGAGCCAGTGGCTATTTTGGGTCGTCTGGTTCGAAAGTTGAGATCAAAGGATATAGCTTCGGTGAAGGTGCAGGGTCGGCCCGTGGAGGAGGCTACCTGGGAGACCGAGCAGGAGATGCGAGCAGATATCCTCACCTATTTGAGACTTCAGGTATGTTTCTTGACCCGCTCGAGGACGAGCGTTTGTTTAAGTTGGGCAGGATGTGACGACCTGACCCATCGTCTCATGTGTTACCGCCCCGTCTTCCCCATTTTACGCTCCTTCATGTTTCATTATTGGCATTTGGGTGTTAGAGTTGAATTGGTTTGGTTTTGATAGAAAATGAGACACTTAGTTTCTTTAAGGAAGACTTGTTTTGGAAAAGTCAACCGGAGATTAACTATTTAGTTAGAGGGCTCGGATGTGATTTCCGGTGATTTGGTTAGCTTCGGGGGATGATTTTTAACTTAGGAGTGCGATTGGAATTGATTTTGGAGGTCCGGTGTAGAATTAGGCTTGAATTGGCGAAGTTAGTATTTTGGCGAATTCCGGTTGGTAGGTGAGATTTTGATCCGGGGGTCGGAATGGAATTCCGAGAGTTGCAGTAGCTTCGTTAGGTAATTTTGGATGTGTGTGCAAAATTTCAGATGATTCGGAGGTGATTTGGTTGGGTTTTTGATCGAATGCGAGTTTAGGAAGAATTTGAAGAACTTAGGCTTGAAATTGATGAGAATTGAGGATTTTCGTGTTGTTGGATGTGTTTTTAGGATTGGAACAAGTTTGAATAGAGTATAGGACCATGTCTGTGCTTTTGGTTGAGGTCCCAGGGGCCTCGGGGTGAGTTCGGATGGTTAAACGGGGAGTTTTGGAGTTGCATATTGCTGAAGAGTTGCTGCAACTGGTATTTTCGCTTCTGCGGGTCTTGGACCGCAGAAGCGGAGGCGCTTAAGCGGAGGCTTTTACCGCAGAAGCGGTCCATGGTTTGGTAAGGTAGTTCCGCAGAAGCGGAACATCCTTCGCATCAGCGGGTCTGCAGAAGCGGACGGGTAATCGCAGAAGCGATTTTGATCTTGAGAGGAAGTTCCGCAGAAGCGGAAATTGAGCCGCAGAAGCGGTTTTGGACTTTTAATGAATATCCGCAGAAGCGGGGATTTGGCCGCAGAAGCGGTCATGCATAAGCGGGAGCGGGACCGCAGAAGCGAAAATCGGCCTGGGCATAAGGGTTTTTATTGAATATTTCATCCGCGAGCTTGGGATATTTTCCACCATTGTTGGGCGACCTTGAGAGGTTTTGGCGAGAATTAAAGACAGTTTTGACTGGGAATCGATTGGAGGTAAGTCCCTTGGCCTAAATTCATGAGATTATGATAAATCTAACATGGAAATTGGTTGAAATTCATCAAAAGGGGGTAAAGCTAGGGCTTGAAAATTGGTAATTTAAAAATGGAATTTGAAGGGTCAAATGGACTCCGATTTTGGTAAATTTGATATGTATAGACTCGTGGTGAGACGAGGAATCTGGTGATATGAATTTTGTAATTTTTCGAGAAGTGGGATCGGGGCTCGGGTTTTGCCAACTTCGTGAATTTCGATGTTTTTCGAGTCTTTTCGATTGGGTTATATTCCCTTAGCCTATTGTAACGTATTCGTTGTGGTTTTGGCCAGATTCGACGCGCGAGGAGGTTGATTTGCGAGGCAAGGGCATAGCGAGTTAGGACTTTGGCCAGCTTGAGGTGAGTAATGATAGTAAATGATATCCTGAGGGTTTGAAACCCCGGATTTTTGCACAACGTAGTGCTATATTGAGGAGAGACACGCGCTTAATGGCGAGCGCGGGGTTGTTTACTACTGGGGATTGTGACTTGGTCCGTCCCGTTTGATATATTTACCACGTAAATGACTAAGCTGATTTGTTTATCATCGTTATTTGGGCTTATTGCCATGTTTTGGGCTTAATGCCGATTACTTGAATCCTTCAGGGATTGTTATCACTAATTCCTCACTATTTTGATACGTTATTTGAACTCAGTCCCTATACTTATACTGTTTTGCAAACTCAGCCGCCTTAATTGAATTCTGAGATTTTAATGATATTTTCACTGCTGTTTGGGCTGAGAACTATTATTTTATTTACGCCCTAGGGGCTTATGATGTTTCTGGACTGAGCGAGGCTTTCAGGCCTTGAGCGTATTGTGAGGAGGCTTTCAGGCCTCGAGTGTATGGTGAGGAGGCTTTCAGGCCTCGAGTGTATTGTGAGGATGCTTTCAGGCCTCGAGTGTATTGTGAGGAGGCTTTCAGGCCTCGAGTGATATGTGAGGAGGCTTTCATGCCTCGAGTATGATGTGTGAAGGCTTTCAGGCCTTATGTTGATGTAGCGCTTGGGCCGTAAGGGGCCCCTCCGGAGTCTGCACACCCACAGTGAGCGCGGGTACCCATGTGATATGAGAGTGAGCCCGAGGGGCTGATATTATGCTGAGTGACTGATACTGAGCCCGAGGGGCTGATACTGTTCTGAGCGATTGATACTGAGCCCGAGGGGCAGATTTCTACTCACTATTTACTTGTTGTTTTACCTGATTTTAAAAAGGAGATTTCATTCAACTCTTTACCGTTCTACTGTTTTCACTGTTTTACTGCACGATATAGAATTGCTTTGTGCAGTTATGTGTTTTCATGCCTTCGGTTATTATTTATTATTATTACTCACTGGGTCGGAGTACTCACATTACTCCCTGCACCATGTGTGCAGATTCAGGTATAGCAGAGTCCGCACCTGAGCGCTGATTTCCTTTCCAGACCAGGCAGCGATTTGGAGATACGAGGTAGCTGTTGACGTCCGCAGCCCCTTGTCTCCCCTATCTTATATCATTTATGTTTTCTTCAGACTATTGTATCGGATATTACTCCTTGTAGACTTATAGCAAACTTTGTAGTAGCTCATGACTTGTGACACCCCGTGTTGGGCTGTGTCGGGATGGTTTCCTTTGTTTTTATCGTTGATTCCGCATTATTGACTATATCAAGCATGTGTTAGAATTGTTAATATTAATTAATGGCTTTGAAAGAGGTGTTGCGTTGTTCTGGCTGGCCTTGTCTTCACGAGAGGCGCCATCACGACCGGGTCTGGAAATTGAGTCGTGACACTTAAACATGTAGGGTAAAAAAGTTTCCTATGTGATATAGGAATGTAAAAATTCCATTTTGGAAATATGTCAGCCCATACCCACGGCAAACTACTCTTGTCGCCGCTAACCATAATCTTTACCATGGGGACTAAATTCATAGAACAAAGCAAAGGTTTCTTATTTCTATGGCCTTATGCATACCAACAAAAACTAGGGAAACTCAAAATGATGTGTAGAGTCTATATTTTTTAAATTTGCCATTGGATTCCTTTGGTTGCACTTTGTGCATCACCATGTGGACTTGAGGAAAGGTTTCTTGAGTGGATAATTTTTGAAGACGGAGTCAATAACATCAAATGTTAGTGTTTGATAATACGTCTTTTCATTTGTGTATTCATCATAAAACAAAAATATATTATCTTTCAGAAAGTAATCAATTTTACTTTTAGTTTGATATCCATCAATAAGATGTTGCAGTAGAAAATTCATCTAACGTGGGGACTATATGACTATAATAGGCTACACTACTTATTGCAAAAATAAGTCTTCTCTAGCATATTTAACCAAAATTACTTGAAGTCTGAAATTATACTTCGCCAATTCCTAACTTCAAACTCGAAGGAGTGAAGTTGAAGCTTCAGACCTGAGGTCTCAACTCTCATGTTTGATTTCGAAATGGTTAATTTTAAATAATTTGTAAATTTCGATTATATTTAGCATTCGTCCAAGTTGCTATTTGTGCACTCGGCCCGAATATTTTGGTAGTCTTTCGGCTTTTCGAGAAAAAGGGTCCCACTAATACTCAAGTGAAAGAAGCCAATCAGTGTATAATAAATAGTTATTTATCCAACCACTTACAGCTTGTTTGGAGAGTTGTTACCCGTCATTTTCATAATGTATTGTATTGTATTATATCGTACTGTATCGTATCGTTTGATAAATACAATGTTTGGATAGATCGTATCGTTTGCTGTTGTTTCATGATATCACGTACCGGTAATATGAAGAATAAACTTGCAATATTATAAAGAAAAATTATGATACGGGGTAAATTTTATTATATAAAAAGGTAGGGTAAATAATAAAATAAAATTATTTAGTAATAATGAAGGGTGAGATGAGAGAAAAAGACAAGATAACGATGCAACCACACCAAATCGGTCATTATGTATAGTGGCACATTTCGTCGTTACGTAAAGACAGATTTAACAATACGATACAATAAAATTTAAGTAACAATCAAAACAAACATCGTATTTAAAGTAATAATACAATACAGTACAATAGGTAACAACCATCCAAACAAGCTGTTAGATTAAAAATAGTCGGCTCATAAATAATATATTTATAATTCATATATAAAAAAATATGTATAACTCCATGCAATAAGTGTATAATGTATGTACAGTATAACGGCTAGAAAATGTAAATAGTAACTTTTGACTGGCTGTTTGTGTAAAGATTCCGAATACAAAATCAGGCCCATATTTGAGCAAGACAGCTAAGGCAATTGTAAGTTTACATCCGCATGGACGAAATGAGAAATGATTCTGCAAAAGAGCCTCCAAATTGTCGCTTCAGCCCCATTTAAAACTTCTGTTGTAGTGCCATCGGACCCACGGCTGGTCGCCTGGTCATCGGGGCGGAAGTATAGTGACCCAAGTTCACTGGTCCGTGAATTGAAAGAGATGGTTTCCCCAAATTCCATAATAGGTTAAAGATTAGATTGAGATTTTTTCATTCTTATGCCACATAGGAAACCTTATTATCCTCAATGTTTAAAGTTTGACTTAATTACACTTAGTATACCAAATTACCAATTTTATACCATAATTAATTAAGGATATAATTAATTGTACATTTTTTACTCCTTAATTAAAGGAATCTGCACGTTTCTCTCTCCTAACCCCTCAGTCCCACCCACATTTACCCATACCCACGTTCTTTTTACCATTTTTCATCTTCTGAAACCAAATTCTCCCTCTAAATTCACAGAAAATTGAAGAAACCCTTCAACAAAGTTGGTTCCCCATTTTACTCCAGTTGAAGTTCATCAATGAAGAACAACAAAGTTCATCAAAATTGAAGTCAAATCTTCAAAGTTCATACACACATTTACCTTCAGCTTCAAATTTTCTCAATGAAGAAGAACAAACATTCAAAGAGACAAGAGAGCAGCAATTCCATCATTGACAGCTATTAAAAAGCTTTGAAGCTTTGAATTCAAATTTGGATTTTCAAAAATCATTATTTATTTTGATTGGGTGTTGTTCAAAATAATTGGGAATATATTTTGGAGTTTATATCTCGATTTTGAGGAGTTCTGGTGAAGATTAGACTTGGTTTTGACTGAAATTCATATTGAAACTCGAAGAAGAAGAAGAAGAAGACATATTGCAGAAATTGAAGATAAATTGTAGATTAATTGTAGATTATTTGTAGATAAATTGTAGAAGTTTTAGTCGTTGTGGATTTGTGAAAACAGAAAACAATGCATCTACAATCAGAATACAAATAATCTACAATTTATCTACAAAATATCTACAAACTGGATACATTAAATTTTAATATCCCAATTCCCATTTCAATTGTAGCATAATTGGCATTTTTCGACATAATTCCGTTTTTTGCAGAAGATTTGTACAAGTTTTAGTCGTTTTTGATTTGTGAAAACAGAAAACAAATCACCTACAATTAGAATACAAATAATCTACAATTTATCTACAAAATATCTACAAACTTGGTACATTGAATTTTTATATCCCAATTCCCATCCAATTGTAGCATAATTGTGATTTTTGACATAATTATGTTTTTCAAAAGATTTGTAGAAGTTTTAGCCATTTTTTATTTGTGAAAACAAAAAATAAAGCATCTACAATCAGAATACAAATAATCTACAATTTATCTACAATTTCTGCAATATGTCTTCTTCTTCTTCTTCTTCTTCTTCTTCGAGTTTCAATCTGAATTTCAGTCAAAACCAAGTCTAATCTTCACCAAAACCCCTCAAAATTGAGATATAAACTCCAAACCATATTCCCGATTATTTTCAACAACACCCAATCCAAACAAATAATGATTTTTGAAAACCCAAATTTGGATTCAAAGCTTTCAAGCTTTTTAATGGCTATCAATGGTGGAAAATATCTGGAAGAATATTTACTTCCATAATTGTAGCGCGCCTAAATTGGAATATCTGGAAGAATATGATTTGATCTGATTTACGCCAAATCTTTTTAGAATATTATGTTCCTCAATTTTAGCTCGACAAATTAGGAAGATTCAGCTATTATTAATTAGTATTTAATGATTGATATAATAACTGTAGAAAAAATGTGGACATGACGAGTAAATTAAAAACTATGCACATTCTTAATAATAAGGTTTCATATATGGTATAGGAAAGAAGAAATCTCTTAAAAAGATTAGCTTAAATCGTGGAGAGGCCCCTTGTGGCTAAGAAACTTGTTAGTTGGATATGGCTTCTATGGCTGGTATTATCGAATAGGATAGCTAAAGTATCAGTATTTTTCCACTTCAATTCACACATTTGATACTTACATTTTAGTGCACAAAATTTGGATTATTTTTACAAACACAAATTATGCTAAGTTTGAATTTATTACCATATATTAAATAATGAGCGCCAAAGTATTCCAAATAAACATATGCTTAAGATTTTAAACACTCCTTAGCCGTTACTTAACTTTAACATGAGTAAAAAGAAAGGGATATGAAATATGAGTAAGCTGGCGCCACAACGACCATAATATTTATCCAAAATTCTCTCACCACCCAAACACCATCTCCCACTCCAAACAAAAACATTCACAACTTTTTGAGTGTGTGTGTGTGTGTGCAGAAGGAGGACAGCTGCAATGGCAATGGCAATAGCTCTTCGGAGGCTTTCATCTACAGTTGACAAACCCATTAAGCGTCTCTCTAATGGTGGCTCTCTCTATTACATGGTTTGTCTTTGTTTAGTAGTAGTATCAGTTTTTTCCTTAAGTTAATTTCTCTTAACTTTGGTCAGTTTGTTGTTGAATTAATTCGTGTCGTTGTTGTTGTTGCAGTCATCTTTGCCAAATGAAGCTGTCTACGACAAGGAAAACTCTGGAGTCACCGTAAGCTCGTGATGAATTTGAATTAGTGTGTTATTTGAACTTATACTCGTTCCTTTTAGTTTCTGACTTGAAAGCCTGAATATTTTCAGTGGCCAAAGCAACTGAATGCCCCGCTGGAGGTTGTTGATCCTGAGATTGCTGACATAATTGAGCTTGAGAAAGCTCGCCAATGGAAGGTTCTATCTTCTTCTTGTTCTTTTTCTTTTTTTGTCCATCTCCTGCTCCCTGAAATTTTGTTGAATTACCTGTATCGGTATAATTTGATAACTTCACGTGATCGGTCTAAGAGCTTCGTCTTATATTGGAGCACTGCACCCCCAACCTCCCCTAGAAAGAAAGAAAGAAAGAAAGAAAGTCCTCGAAAAAAAAAACTTATGTCAGATTGTAGCAAATTAGAAAACTTAACAAGCACATAATATTTGTGAAGCCGTGCCAAAAATGATGTTTCGGTTTCATCAAATTGAAGATAAACAAGTCTATATGAAATGCCTTTCAGATAACTTTTTATTATAACAATGGTATTTGGGTTGGATTTTACGCATCTCAACTATTTCAGGGAATACTTGCTACCTCTCACCAGCACGACTATTGAGTAACTCTGTCCACCAAGGCTTAGGCAGATGGAAAAAAAAATCACCCAGTGTTTCTATTTCAATTGAGATTTGAACCCTGGTGTAGGTGCAAATGCCTTTCAGATTACTTTGTGGGGAGTTCCAATGCTGAAATTAATTAACTTATCAATCTCCTGTTAAGAATTCTTTATCAGACCAAAAAAAAAAGAAGAAAAAGTCAAGTATAATTATGTCTCATTCCTTTTACTCTTCTTATCACATATTGTTTCCATTTGTGGTAAATTTTTTTATTTTGTTTAAGATGCATAGAATCAGTTCGATATGGAAGTTAAATTCCTTACCAGAGTTCAAAATGCTTTCTTTAGGGGCTCGAACTGATTCCTTCAGAAAATTTCACTTCCCTTTCGGTGATGCAAGCAGTTGGATCAGTTATGACTAACAAGTATAGTGAAGGATATCCTGGTGCCAGATATTATGGAGGAAATGAGTACGCATAATGTTTGCTAAATTTCATTCTCCTACTTCTTTTGTAATTAACCTGTATTTTCATGTTATATATCAGCTTCAGATATTCTTTTCCTATTATGAGAGAATGAGTGGCTGTCCAGGTACATAGACATGGCAGAAACTTTATGCCAGAAACGTGCTTTGGAAGCATTCAGGTTGGATCCTGCAAAGTGGGGAGGTAATAGATTTCGTTCATTTTGGGGCGTATTTCATCACCTAAATAGTGCTGGTAATAAAAGTACTCTTCCTTAATTAACCTTTATTATTGCAGTGAATGTGCAGCCTCTATCAGGATCACCTGCTAATTTTCATGTTTACACTGCATTATTAAAACCTCATGAACGGATCATGGCTCTTGATCTTCCTCATGGTGGACATCTTTCTCATGGATATCAGGTGCTTCTATATACTGGTATTTTGGTTATTGAGAACCAGTAACTTTGCTTAAAAAAAGTGTAAGCACTTAAGAAGCTTGTGCTAGTGGTTTGTGGTGTAAATACTGTACTCCTTCCTTGGTCCTTGGTAATGGGAATTTGCTGCTATCTGGGCTTCTATGAGGTGCATTTGTTATATTACTTATATCTTCTGCTTTATCATTCTTGTGGATGAAGAATTTCTCTAGGATTTAGGCCAACACCACAAATTTCATCTGATATGCGAGCAAGGGACAGTTTAAACGGAAATGCTGTTAAACAATCTTATATATCTGTGTATGCAATTTTTATCAGGTTGGTTCATACATTGCATTGATCTTTGTTAGTTAATTCATTAGTGATGCTTGGCCACTTAAAAAGACCGAACTTTTCTGCTTTAAGGTCATGCATGATCTTAACTCTGGAAGTTAATACTGGTAAAAATTGAATTAAATGAAGTTCGATGCATGTCAATTGATGCATATATGAGTGCATGTACCTGTTATGTTCATACACGCTGTACATAGCTGGAGGTGGAGTCGGCTTATCTCTTGTCAAAACTTAATTTCTTCTTTCTAGTGCAATTATTGTATGGTTTCAATTTGATTACATTATATTATAAAGGGGTTGTCTTATGTTATGTTCGATTATCACAGACTGATACGAAGAAGATATCTGCAGTCTCTATATTCTTTGAGACAATGCCATACAGACTCAATGAGAGCACTGGCTATATTGACTATGACCAGGTAGTCTCTTCTTTCTTATTACTGTTCTTTTCATTTGACTCCTACCCTTTACCCTCTCCTTTTAAATGGTGCACTTGTGTAATCATATTCAACATTGTAAATCCAGCTTCTTTTTAAGAGTTCCTTATCTTTCGAAGCAATAGTCATGCTGAGGCACAAAGCATTTTATAACATGATGAAAAGTAAAACTAATGTAATGTGATGACAGAAGGTCCATCATTGATTCAGTGTAAAGATGTCCAGATAACTGTTCATTAGTATGAGACAATATTTTGGAGCTGGCATTGCCTCCATTATTATATTTTTCAGATTATTTTGAAGTTTCTTTTACTTCTTATAACTGATTTTTCATCTGGTTATGTTAGCAAGTGTAAAAGAAATTTATATGTTTATTCAGATGATAAGTACTATTGAAGGCTGATCTACTTTACTTCGTGCTTGGGATGTTAGATTCTTTCAACGGGTACCTGTTCTTTTTGAACATTTTGTGGCTTTTGATTTTTCTATGCAGCTTGAGAAAAGTGCCACACTGTTTAGGCCAAAATTAATTGTTGCTGGTGCTAGTGCCTATGCACGTCTTTATGACTATGAACGAATCCGGAAGGTAAAATTTACTTCACCATTGTGCAATATTTACTTTAGTTGTCTATATCAGCTTCATAAATTTTAGAGTAGGCATTTGACTTGTGCCTCTTTGCATATCTTACAGGTCTGCGACAAACAGAAAGCTATTTTATTAGCAGATATGGCACACATTAGT
The DNA here is from genome assembly GCF_001879085.1 of Nicotiana attenuata. Lineage (NCBI taxonomy): Eukaryota > Viridiplantae > Streptophyta > Magnoliopsida > Solanales > Solanaceae > Nicotiana > Nicotiana attenuata. Next base: position 68,203 of record NW_017671635.1, on the reverse strand, counting down.
GGATTGGTTGCAGCTGGAGTCATCCCATCACCATTTGATTATGCTGATGTTGTCACTACCACAACCCACAAATCCCTTCGTGGGCCTCGTGGTGCTATGATTTTCTTCAGGAAGGGTGTTAAAGAGGTTAACAAGCAAGGGAAGGAGGTAAGTCTTAACTGTCACCTCAGCATCACATCTCTTAATATTTAACCAGCTTTTTAGGACTCTTTTCTGGTTGCTGGCTAAATCTGAGATATATATCGCATAGTAGCTAGTGTTGAAACTAATAGCCTAATTACATTATGTTAATTCTGAAGGTTTTATACGATTATGAAGACAAAATCAATCAGGCAGTCTTTCCTGGACTTCAAGGCGGTCCTCACAATCACACCATTACTGGCTTGGCAGTTGCCTTGAAACAGGTTTGATATCCTTACAACAGCATTTTTTAATTGTATAGCCACTGGCTAAGTTCTTACTCGTCATTTAGGGATATTCCTGAATAAAATATCCCTGTGTCTTAGCTGATGAAATAAACTCAGCGATTTAAGAACTGAAAGGTTTTCACGTTGGTTCAGGAAATGATTTTGTGAAACAAACAGAATATACTTATTGCCCCAGAATTTTACTATAAACACCTGCAGATAGCACTTTTGATGTCTTATTAAATCTTAATTTCTTTTCTCTGAGTGTGTAAAACCCATGGATTATATAAAGCAGCTAGTCGAGGACTAGAAACTAAAGCTTGAAAAGGTTTTAAGACATACATGAATGTCATTTATGTATTACTGAATTCAAAGTGTGCTGGAGGTTTTGGAAGAACAACCTCCCTAGCCAATCGAAATTCTTCTTTACTCCTTGTTGGCCTCAACACTTTCTGAAAAAACTTCAGTAATTTGAAAGGCCTTCCATTTTTCTCTTTAGTATTTCTTAGGAAAATGTGAAAACTATTGTGATGGTAGTAGTTCTCATTATGCCTCTAATCCTACTAAATGCAGGCAATCACTCCAGAATACAAAGCATACCAAGAGCAGGTCCTCAGCAACTGCTCAAAATTTGCCCAGGTAAGAGAATGAGATATGCAGTTCCTAATAGAAGCATATAAGTGAAATCCGTAGTTTATTTACAGTAATCTATAAATTATGGTTGAGTCATTATCTCCATAATATTGATTTCTTCATTGCTGCTGCATATTTTTCAACCTTGCAGGCTTTAATGGAGAATGGTTATGAACTTGTCTCTGGAGGAACGGAGAATCACTTGGTTTTGGTGAACCTGAAAAACAAGGTAAAGTAAACTCTTAGGACAAGGGAGAAACCTTCCTCTGTGAGTTTACTGTGAGGAGTAGTAAGTTTAACAACTGCTTTTGATGAATTAACAAAATAAGCAGTACAGTTATTGCAATGAGTTCTTAGAAAGATCATATGAGGCATTAGTGCATGAGCTTGCTGCATGTTATGTAGTGGCATCTGTTATGTATTATCGCGAGAGAAATAGTACACCACAAATATTGAGCGTTGTCCTTTTACAGGGTATTGATGGTTCTAGGGTTGAGAAAATCTTGGAAGCTGTACATATTGCAGCCAACAAGAACACTGTTCCTGGAGATGTATCTGCTATGGTCCCTGGTGGCATCAGGATGGGTAAGACACCTCTCTCTATGATATTTTCTTCCATTTAGTTATTCTTCCTTGTAAACAAACTTGATAAAACTGTTGTAAATCAGGAACTCCTGCACTCACTTCTCGGGGATTTGTTGAGGAAGATTTTGTGAAAGTTGCTGAATTCTTTGATGCTGCGGTGAAGCTAGCAGTGAAAGTAAAGGCTGAAACTCAAGGTGTGTATGATCCAGCTAGTAATGAATATTGGTTATAACACGTTTATGTACTATGCGCCGATGGTGTAGTTAAATTGAACCCACAAAATAGGTAACTCTCCATATTAAGTATGATATGGTAACCTGGAAAATAAAGTAATAACCAGTTAGTAGTTAGTTATTACTGATAGTGTAAAAGTTCTTAACATCGTTAGTGCATATAACTTGAATCGCACAAAAAAATACCCTATTGATGTCCATCTGACTTGTTACTTGTTAGGTATACATGATTTCCAAAGTATTTGCCGTTTCCTTTTATTATCACTCTTTTAGTTCTTCACAGGAAGAGTTAGATTTTGGTACCTCAATGCTTGCTTCATTTGACATTTTGTTTTATTTTTGTTTTTAAATATTAACTCCTTCCACAGTCACCATAAATATCATCTTATTGTATCAGGGACAAAGTTGAAAGACTTTGTAGCAACGCTACAATCCAGTGCTCCAATCAAGTCTGAAATTGCAAAGCTCCGCCATGATGTAGAGGAGTATGCTAAGCAGTTCCCTACAATTGGGTTTGAAAAACAAACAATGAAGTACAAAAACTAAGAGTACATACCCAAGGTATGTCATTTAGGGATGCTTTGTTTCGTCATGAACTGGTGTCATTTGACTGTGACGAGCCATATTGCAACTGAAGCTTATAAAAATATTTTATGGTACTTCATATCGTATAGCCTGTGATGTGAAAGCGTAAGGATCATTTTCAGTGCTTTGAGATTGGGATTTTATTAGCATAATAATATGAATCTCAAACTTGTTCGTGTTGGTTTTGCTTGAGAAGTAGTTCACATCAGATTTCTGTTACTGCACCTGGATAAAATTCTATTGCAGCCAGAAACAGAGGTGGATCCAGGATGTAGATTTTGTGGGTTCAACTTTTGGTTTTTAGTATCGAACCCATTGTTTTTTAAAGTTATGGGTTCACACCTACCATTTGTTGCAATTTTAATGAATTTTTACACATAAGTTTATGCTCCGCGGCGAAAGTACTGAGTTCAGATGAACCTGGCGGGCATACTCTACATCCACCCCTGGTCAGAAATAGAAAAACTGTTGAATGCTACATCTTTTTAGGGAAATACTTCTCAAGTGATAATTTTCCCTTTCTCCTTACGGAATGTTTTGTTCTCCTTTTCTTTTCAAAGAAAAAAATAACGTATACAGATATATGCGACTCATATTGATTTTTGTAATTAGATGATAAATGTAAAGATACCACACAATTAATCAGAATAAACTTAATGATGATATGACACTTCCATCCAAAGTTTCCAACACATAGACGACTAGATGACAGATTTGGTTATGAAGTTCCAGACCATTCAGGAACACGTCTGAAAGTAAGTGCAGCTAATAAGCTGTTCAGAACTTGACCAACTGATGTATTATTGGGTCATTTTGTTGTAACACGGTAGAAATGTTGAATCTTGTCGCTGTGCTTGTAACGATTGAGATTTACTCCTTTCTATATCTATCCAACGTGGTTCTTTCCTTGGTCTTCATATTGCGGCTCATTTGTTTTCTTTTCACATCTGTGGTTTGCATTGTGCGTGTAACAGGCACCTGAGATCCAACTTCGTAAAGGTGAAAGGCCGAAGAAAATCCAGCTATGGCTTGCTTTCAAGTACATGATTCTCATGCTTATGTATGTAAAGTTCCAGCAGACATTGGTTCCCATGTGAGCCAATTTGTATATTAAACACTTACAATCCAAAAGAGGTCCTTGAAGCAATAAACTCTTGTTACCTTACATTTTTGTTCATTTACAAGTGGGATTCTGTTAGCTCAAATGCTCTGCTTCATTATGTTACTACAAGGACTTGCAATAAACCCTTGAAATTTTGACTGTGAATGAAAATCCTGCAGGTAATAAGAAGCTTAAAAAATGAAGCCCATTTTTTTGAAATCCCACTATAGTAATGCCAATAAAAATCGAAAATGAGAGACCCAAAGTAATGAGAAAATGACTTGTAACCGTGAAGCTTTTTGTTCTTTAATCTTGGCCAATTCAAGTTGATCTAAGGCTCTTTCTATCTCGGACTGATCCCCTGGATCTTCTTCAGCCGCCGGAAGACTTGGTTCTGTCGAAGGGCCAGTCTTCCTACTCAACATAGGACTTAGCTGGGAAGAGACTTTCTTCTTCTCCCCTGTCGATTTGGGAGCGGCCTTTTCTTTTCCTTTGTACTATTTGTAGTTGATAAAGAATAAGCTCTGAAAGCGGATAGGCCGATGGTAGGGAAGGCTAGCACATCGAGGGTTCAAATACCTCTCTCTTCTTTTTTGCTAATTGAATAGATTTTTTTCTTTAGTGATTTTGCCCATCCTCGTCTTTCTCTTTTATTGTGTTCTTGTCGTTCTCTGTTCTAATTGGAGCAACACGGGTTGAGTAATCTAGTCTGAATTTACATCAAAATTTAGATAGATTGGCACTTAAAAGCTTACTTAATAATCTTTTTGAGACAAGGTGATGATAACATGACTATTATCCCCATCAAACTCAGAGGAATGCCTTGAAACCTTATAAGTTAAACTCTTTTTTCTCAATCTTTCAAAGACAACTTCTTGTTGAAATGATATCACCACATTCCTAACATATCTTTGGCACCTATAAGTTCCCTCTCATATCTCACCCTCAAGACATGTTTTCTTCCCTGTGTTTAAAAAATTAAGTTAAGATTCAAATCAACATGATCCATATTTTCTCTAGTTCAGATGTTCTATTAGATTGAGGTAAATGTTACTCCATAATTTACCAAGTTTAAATGAAAACAGGTCCAAAACTATAGGTAAAGTTTGAGTATTGGAATAATTCAAATATTGTTAGAAGAGTATATTTCAAAGAACCTTTTTTATGATTGACCAACCAAACGACCCCTAATAGGCTTAGATATTTGTACATATTAATCCATCACATCAACATATCATGGGTCTAGAGAAGTACTAGACTTTTAACTTTATTCAAACTCGGACCCAAAAAAAAGAGATGAAGTATAGTAGGATAGGGTTAGCACGAAACCGAGCCCAGTACGGCTTTACTCCTGCTCCGTCGCTTATTATAACCCTTCTCATGCTAATGGCGACTCGCTTTTCTCTATCTCGTTCAGCTCACTTTTGCTTAAAAACCCCTGCTTTCTCCCGTCCAACAACAAAAAACTTACTCCAGTGCCGTTCCTGTCCCCTTTGGTCCTCCTCTTTCGCACTCTGTCTTCACACTCTCCCCAAGTCAACACTCCCTTCTCCTCATCACCGTCGCAAAACCATCGCCGTCAGATCGTTTTGTCCGGCGCCGGGATCAATTTCCGATCATCCTACTAAAATGTCGACTGCTACTTCCGATGACAATCCTCTATTGAAGGACTTCTATTTCCCACCCTTCGATTCAATCGAGGCCAAGCACGTTCGTCCCGGAATTCGTGCTTTGCTCAAACAAGTCGTATGTTTCTTCTTCTTTTTTTCTTTTTTTTTCTCTTTTGGATCCGAGAGAAAGTGCGTGGGAATTAGTTATATGGCGCGTTAAATTTTTGTTCCTTTTTTGTTTTTGTGAATTGCGTGCAGGATGAGGATTTAGAAGCTTTGGAGAAGACGGTGGAGCCCACCTGGCCGAAGCTGGTGGAGCCGTTGGAGAAGATAGTTGATAGATTGACGGTTGTTTGGGGTGCCGTGAATCATCTCAAGTCTGTCAAAGATAATCCCGATCTTCGTGCCGCTATTGAAGAAGTTCAGGTTCGTTATTTAAGGGCCTACTTCTTTTGGACTATGATCATTAATTTTTTTCTGTCTATAGAGTGTAAAGATAGTGTCTTTTTCATTCAATCAGCTCAAGATGGTCTTTTTCCTTTTACATGTTAAATTTATAGTGTCTTGTCTCTGTAGATATACAGCTTGTTTGGATGGTTGTTATATATGTTTCATTATGTATTGTATTTCATTGTATACTATTATACTGTATTATATTGTTTTGATGAATATGTTTCTCGTCTTTCGTGATGGCACGCACCTAGCAATCTGAAGAATAAGCTACAATACCACAAAGAAAAAATAGGATACGAGATAAAATTATTATATAAAAAGGTGATATATGAAAAATAGGATTATTTAATACGTGAGTAAGGGCAAGGTGAGAAAAAAGGTAAGACGCGACCACCAAATCGGTCATTACATATAATGATATATATGGCACTTTTCGTTGTTGCATAAACAATCAAAACAAACATAGTAACAATATGACAAAATACAATAGGTAACAACCATCAAAACAAGCTGTTAAATTTTACTAATTTGTATTATAGCTTTTGCCTTGCACCTCTGGCTCCATAAAAAAAAAAGCAGAGAAGAGTTTTAATCCCTTGATTTAAACTGCAAGGAATACTAACCAGAATTGTTTGCTGGATAGATGATGATATCTTCAGTAGGACACCACACTTTCTCCCTGATTTAACCAATTATAAATCTTTTTATGTAAAAAGTTTGATGCTAGAAATTTGTCTCTCTTCAGGATACACATGTTCCTTTTTACTTATTGCTTACGTATACTACTACTTTCCTCCTGTGCAGCATTAATATTATTTTCTTTTCGTGTAGCCGGAAAAAGTTGCTTTTTCGCTTAAATTGGGTCAGAGCAAGCCAATCTATAATGCATTCAAAGCCATACGGGAGTCTCCTGATTGGGAGTCTTTGAGTGATGCTCGTAAACGAATAGTTGACTGTAAGTTCATGACAATCTTTCCTTTAATCTGTCGAAATTCGGGAGGAGGTGTCTTTTAGCATGAAAATCTATTTACTTCCATAAGCTGTCTGTCTATGACTCTAAATTTTAGTTTTGATCTTCTTGTAATGTATCACGGGGTCTGTCTGCCAATTTTTTGGTAGTTGTGCTGAATCTGCCAAGGTTATTGTTCATCTGGTGAAGTTGAGAACTGTACATTATTATCTTGTATGTACAATAATTTCTTCCCAACGTCCATGACGAAGAAGAGTGCCACCATGGGTGAAGTTTCTGTTAATTGTGGTTTATATGTGTTAGAATTTGCTGTAGTTGTTCCTATTGGTCACAGGATTCCATTAAAAATGAATTGTTCCCCGCGCATAAGAAAAAGAAAAAGAAGATTCCCAACTCCCATCCCCAAAAAAGGGAAACCACATTTTTACTGTCTAAGAGTATCAACTAATCTCTTACCTTCTTTTGAGGTCATTCCCATGAGTGTGTTTTTGTCAACCGCAAACTCTAATGTTTTAGATCGTCGTCTCATACTCTTCTTCCTGCTCGTGCAGCGCAAATAAAGGAGGCTGTACTAAGTGGTATCGCTCTTGAGGATGATAAAAGAGAGCAATTTAACAAGATTGAACAGGTATCTATCATGTCTTGTTGAGCCTAGCTTTCTCATTGTTCTATACCCGGAAATGTCTCTTCTAAAATGTGCTGTTAACAAGTGGAAAAATTTAATGGACTGGAATTGGAGGAATCTATCTACAGGTCATGGCTTTTAGATATATATTCGAAGTTACTTATACAGCCCTCTGATTATGTTGTGGCTGTTTTTCCATTTTCTCTGGCTTCTTCTTCTTTTTTGGGTGGTTGGGTCGGTACCTCGCCTGCCAAGGGAGAGGAGAAAAAGGTGCAAAACTCTTGGGTTTGACCTTATCTTCTTTTTCGGGTGGTTGGGTTGGTGCCTCGCCTGCCAGGGGAGGGGAGAGCAAGGTGCAAAACAGTCAGACCGTTGTTGTGCAGCTAAGACGGAATTTTCAATTCACTATCTTGCTTTTGACCTTATCTTCGTTTTGCAGGAATTAGCAAAGCTATCTCAGAAATTTGAGGAGAATGTTTTGGATGCCACCAAGAAGTTCGAAAAATTAATAACTGATAAGAAAGATATTGAGGGATTGCCTGCCACATCTCTTGGTTTGGCTGCACAGACAGCAGTGTCTAAGGTAATACGGAAGCTCTCTTTGTGTATGTTTGACAGTTGAATTATCATTAGTTGCCTTTTCTCTTATGTGCTTTCTGCTGTCCATAACCGATAACAGGGGCATGAAAAAGCTACTGCAGAAGATGGGCCATGGATAATCACATTGGATGCGCCAAGTTATATGGCTGTCATGCAGCATGCAAAGAATAGAACTCTAAGAGAGGAGGTTTACCGTGCGTATATAAACCGTGCTTCTGATGGAGACCTTGATAACACTGGGATAATTGACCAAATTCTTAAGCTTAGGTTGGAAAAGGCTAAGCTCCTTGGATACAATAACTATGCTGAGGTATACATTTTTACTTTCGAACTCGCAATACCATCTATGTTTTTTTGGGGTTTTTTTGTCCCCAAAAAAAGGCCATCTATGTTTTTTCAAATTTCTTTTCCTTTTTGAAGATTAAAATTGTTTATGTATATAGGTAAGCATGGCAATGAAAATGGCCACTGTTGATAAAGCTGAAGAGCTTTTAGAAAAGCTTCGCAGTGCTTCTTGGGATCCTGCAGTCAAAGGTAGGGCCTGCAAAATCATCTCAATGGTATTTGAGATGTAAAGTATACTCGGCCTTTGTTATCAGTTTTAATCTTTTTGTTTTTTAATATTTGGCTTTATCAGTTCCGACCTTTCCTTTTTAGTCTTCAATTGGTAGACATGAGGTAAAATAGACAAGTGCTGATAGGTGATAGATCTTTATAAACAGGTTGCTTCTTCTTTTCTTGTTTTACCTGTCTTGAAAACAAGATGATACCACCTAACCACCTTGTTTTTTGTGCTTTTGATATGAATCACTTTTCTTCTTTCTCTTCTTTCTTTAATGCAATCAATTTAACTGGTTGACCTCTCTTAGCTGGCAGTTTTTTGAGTTCACAAGCTTTTCCCCTGATCTTTGTAGATTTGGAAGACCTGAAAGAGTTTTGTAAAAGTCAAGGTGCTCCAGAAGCTGATGATTTGAACCATTGGGATATTACTTTCTGGAGTGAGAGGCTTCGTGAATCTAAGTATGAGCT
>NW_017671635.1:11617-59351 GCF_001879085.1 Nicotiana attenuata | reverse complement strand
TTTTTTTTTCCTGTGTTGATTGGAAATAATACCCTTTAGCACAGCTTACTGTGTGCATGGACGGATGTGATTTTTTTTTTTTATACATTTCTTGAATTGCCTTTCTTGTGATGTCCTTTTATTTTCTGATAGTCTGACGAGTATTTTAGTTCCTGATCGTCCTTTCTTATACAAAACTTTATAACAAACTGGGTTCAAAACTACCTTTCCCCCCCCCCCCCCCCCCCCCCTAAAAAAAAAAAAAAAACCAGACAAACTTAGTTGTACATGATATCCTAAGAGTTGGAGACCATGAATATCTTGCTAAGTAGAATATAGATTTTAGCCTCATTCTGTAGTTACTATACACTTGTATTGTTGTTGTTTTTAGCTGCAATTTTTTTAGTACTTCCTTTGTTAATATTAATGTAACTTTCTTATTTTTTTTCTTGTTTGGCCAGTAAGTAAGTAAAGTCTTATAATTTGTCCCTTATTTGTTAGTGGACCACTACCTTGTGCATTCTATAAATCTAGACATTATAGAACTTCCTCTTGATACTTGTTTGTACAGCTGTAAGTTCATAGGCTGCTTATTTACAGGAAGAACTACGCCCATACTTTTCATTGCCTAGGGTTATGGATGGTCTTTTCAGCCTTGTAAATATGCTGTTTGGTATCAATGTTGAGCCTGCTGATGGATTAGCTCCGGTAAGATTTTGTTCACTTGCCTTTTCTTTTACCTCTCTTCCTGCTCCTGTATGGAGTGGCAAATAATGTTGTTCATGAATGTGTATGTGATTTCTAGGTTTGGAACAACGATGTGCGGTTTTACCGCGTGAATGATTCCTCTGGAAGTCCCATTGCCTACTTTTATTTTGATCCATACTCTCGTCCGTCTGAGAAACGTGGAGGTGCATGGATGGATGAAGTTGTTAGCCGAAGCCGTGTATTATCACTAGATGGTGCCTCTGCTAGATTGCCTGTTGCCCACATGGTTTGTAATCAAATGCCACCAGTTGGGGATAAACCCAGCCTAATGACATTCCGCGAGGTAAGCATGTATTTTGACTCTAAGTACCTACAATTCATGGTGTTCCGAAATGGTTGGACTAATAACTCAGTAAGGTATGGTGCTGCATTGTATGGCATCAGCCTTGGCTAATCTCCTACTCTTTAAGCTTTGCATCATAGTGGGTGTTTCTAATAATTTTCTTTTGGGTGATTCGTGGTGGGCTTGGAAGGAGGGACATGAGTAGGGGAGGAGAAGGAGACGAAGGGAGGACTTTTGGTGTTGGTTTTTCCAATCAACAAGTGCAAATAAACAAAATCGGGCTTTAGCAAAATGCGAGAATGAAGAAGAGGACTCTCATATTGAAAGAAGAAAGAGTTATTGTCTAAAGAGTAGAAGGAAAGGATTTCAGAAGGATATGCAAATGTAAAATGTAGGTTTGGATGTTTCTGTGAGCAGTAAGGAACAATATCCCCTTAGTTTCGAAAAGCTAGTGGCGACAGGAAACATTAAGTGGAAAATAGATTTTTTTTTTTTTTGATTTGCACCGGGTGTCCGAGTCTCTAAGAGCCCCGACTAATCCCGGGGGTGCACAGGCCCTCGGCAAGGAGTTTCCCACAAGTGCACCACGGTTAATTCAGGTTTTACCCAGTCCGATGGCCCTCAGAAATTGTTTGCACATAGTGGGTTTCGAACTTGAGACCTTGAAAGGGAGCAAACCTCAAGGCTCAAGTCTATTGCCACCAGGCCAACCCCTGAGGGTTCTTAAGCGGAAAATAGATTATTACTTCTTCCACTCTATGATGATGAGCAGATGTTTTAACTGCTTTTTTAGTTTTGGAAATTTCTTTTGTTAATGTAAACGATCTTATTAATGCTGGGGAAATCCCCCATGTACAAGTAGTATACAAATGGATAAAGAGGCCTAGGCTAAATTTATGGTTCTCTAACTAGGAAGTTAGGAAGTCGAGTATGAAGTTATGGAGGTTATGGAGGTCGAGTATTACGGTTGTAGGCTAGGAGGTAGCTGAGTCTTGCGTTACCTTGTACTGTTGTGAGCCTAGTCTGGTAGGGTTTTTGTCTGAAGTAGCTAGGGGCATTGTCGTGTCTTACTATTTTCGCTTTTCGGTGCAGGACCTACTTACTAGCCATCATTTTTGTTTTGCATTTTTCCTTCTGCATTTTATGTTCCTATTTTTCATATGATCTCAGTGGTGAAACTAATATTCTCTCCTTTTTGTTTTTGTTTTTCTTATTATCTTGAGCCGAGGGTCTTCCGGAAATAGCCTCTCTACTCCTTCGGGGTAGGGGTAAGGTCTGCGTACATATTACCCTCCCCAGACCCCACTTGTGGGATTTTACTGGGTTGTTGTTGTTGTTGTTGTAACTAGTCATCCAATCATCTATACAAACAGGAACCTCATGGGTACACCAAAAAGAAACTAGAAGCACGAGGCTACCCTTCACACACAGAAAATACTTCTCAACTCTTCAAACATTCTCCTATTTCTCTCTTTCCATATTATCCGCATATGAATTAGTAGGGCAACATCCCATGTCTCGGTCTTCTCTTTCTTCTTCTCAAAGCTCAGATTACGGTGCTTCTTTCACTGTGCTTGGCATGACGCACTGTATTCTGAACCAATTCAGAATCTCCCTCGCAAGCGCATAGCTGCCTAACAATGTAGTAAGAGTTGATCCACATATTCTTCCAAACATCTCCACATATAGCACTTGCTGACATGAGTGATCCTCCTCTTGTTCAAGTTCTTGACTAACAGTAAAATCTTATGCGCTCTTGACTTCTTTGTTAGCTTGTTTATGAGATATTTTATGATGCTTCAAATCAGGTTTATATTTATAGGTTCACGAAAATTTATGGTAGTATAAGACAGCATCTAAGTTATCATTAGGTGTGTTTTTGGTGTTGATTACGTGCCTGCTTTTGTAGGTTGAGACTGTCTTCCATGAATTTGGACACGCCCTTCAGCATATGCTCACTAAGCAGGATGAGGGTTTGGTTGCTGGTATAAGGGGCGTAGAATGGGATGCTGTGGAATTACCATCACAATTCATGGAAAATTGGTGCTATCACAGGTACAATGATGTCTTAGCAATGATACTTTAAACATCTGGTTTTGGTTGCGTTACCAAGTTAGTTCGCCACGATGGTTTTCAAAACCAAAGCGGAGGACAAACCATTCTTTCAAGCTTTAAATCAACAAATTGCTCTGTTGTAAAAAGAGACATTTTTATATTCTTAAAAGTATATTTTAGTTAGGCATCTTTAATACCAGTTTTTTCATTTTGTTGTACTTGAGATCTTTCAATAAATGAAGTTGGGAGCAGGCAGAGATTCGGAACAGCTTGTTATATTGATTTTTCCTTCAGCGGGTTCTGTCTGTCTCCCGACAGAAGATGTTTTCTATTTGTTGTCCTCTCTTCTTGATAAACAACTTATTTGTCAATCCTTTTTGCACTTTAGGAGTATGACTTGTTGATAATTCTACCAGACGCTTCGTATAATTGTTACGTGGATCTAATTAGTGCTTTCGCATGTCTCACTTTATGTTAACTTGTTAGTACTGACAACTGATGCTCCATAGTGTACTCGCTCAAGACATTGTATTTTTATGCAAATTGTATTATTTAATCGTTCTATATAAGTTGCTTGTCCTTGCCCGTTTCTATAACCATATGTGACCGAGATTTTACTTTTTATTTAATCATGAAATATTTTCTTCTTCTCACTCCTGCCCATAGATAACCTTTAACTTATCATCAACGTGTAATTTTCATGGAACTAACTTAATTATGCCTACCCTGGCTTTGAATGCTATCTTTCTCTGAGTTTGTAGAATTTTAGTTTCAGCCTCAGATATTGCATCATGCTGTAATATACAGCACCTCAAAAGGATATGAGGAGTTGCGATATAATTGAAGATATCCGTGTTTCTTTCCTTTGGATCAGTCATCTGTTGATTACTCATTTTCTTGATGGCTGTTGCAGGGATACTCTGATGGGCATTGCTAAGCATCATGAAACTGGAGAGAGTCTCCCAGAAGACATATACAAGAAGCTTCTTACTGCTAGGACTTTTCGTGCTGGTACCTTGAGCCTTCGGCAGGTGAGCACTGCCCACTTTTCTCTTTTTCTGGGTCCTCTGTTACTTTTTTTAATAATAATCTCTTGATACATCTTTCTTTCCACCCTTTAGTATTAACCAACTATATTCCAAATTCTTCATGTTTTGAGGTAGGAATCGTATTATTTTTTCCCCCTAAAACTCCTCGTGGGTTACATTAATCTCTCCAGAAAGTGCATTTGACATATACTGTTCTGCTGGTTCATTTCCAAGGTTTTTTCAGTGTACTAAAGCTAAGATACATATTGTTGGCCTTTCCCTGTGTACTTGGAAGTTGGATGGAGAGAGAAACAGGATGTGAACCAACTTTCTAAATCAGGTCTTCAGAAATTGGAAACAACTCGTTTAACATATTCTAACTTGACATTTTATGGGTTGTATGGTTATTCATGGTTTGTCTTCAGGTCTAGTTCAACAATCAAGTTGTGCCAATAGTAGGTTCTCCAAAAATATTCTGAAAAGAGTAATAGCCACTGAACGGATTTTTTCGGTCATACTAGTTCATACAACAGTGGCTGTGTTTGCCCAAATGGTCTCTGTTGGATCGTTTCCTTTGCGTTCTGTTATTTATTTCTAGACATCTAGATTGTCCAAGGGTGTAATTTGTTCCATGGATTTTTTCTTCTTTTTTCTAATCATTAATGACGTTAATGCCATGACTTGTGGTGCTGTGGAAATGCTTACCGGTGGCCATAAAATTGTTCTTGTAGTTGAGATTTGCAACTGTTGATCTTGAGTTACATGCAAAATATGTTCCGGGTGGCTCAGAATCAGTCTATTGTGTTGACCGACGGGTCTCTAAGAGAACCCAAGTGCTTCCTCCACTCCCAGAGGATAAGTTCCTTTGCAGTTTCAGTCACATTTTTGCGGGTGGATATGCTGCTGGATACTACAGTTACAAGGTGCTTCTCCTATCTTTTAGTGGTTCTTAGCTCCTATATTTTTCCAGTTACTACTTACTTGTATTTATGTATAAATATTGTGGGGTTAAAAGAGGGTAGTTATGTCTTTTCAAATCTTTCTTTTCTATGAAAAATGGTTTCTCGGGAAGAATATATGTTTTAGGTTTTCTTATAAAAATAAAAATGTGTTAGATTGCAATTTAAGACTTGCCTTTAACCACATCTAAGTGCAAAGTTATTTTCCAATTTTTGTAGTGGGCAGAGGTTTTGTCTGCAGACGCCTTCTCTGCATTCGAGGATGCTGGGCTAGAGAATGAGAAGGTAAAGTTTGAGAAAGTTTACTTTTGATTCAGTAGTCTCTTATAGCTGTCATTTTAATGAATATCACAATTCAACTAATAGTGGCTTTAACTTTGAGTAGGCTGTGAAAGAAACAGGCCACAGATTCAGGGAGACCGTTCTTGCTCTTGGAGGTGGAAAGGCTCCATTGGAGGTAGGGGTTAAACATGTCTCTGTCTTCTTATGTTTGCTCATTCTTTTCTTGTCCAAGACTCTTAACGATTTTTGGATACGTATTCAGGTTTTCGTGCAATTTAGAGGTCGGGAACCTTCTCCAGAACCGCTGCTTAGGCACAACGGCCTACTCTCAGCTTCTGCCTCTGCATGAGATCATTTTAAAACCTTGTGCAGTCTTAATGGCCATTCAAAGGTCATATGGCCAGTAGAAACATTTGCATGCTTTCACGCCATTAGATGTAACTACATTTTTTTCAACGCTTGATATATTATTTAATTCAGAACGAGCTTTGGTACTGAGGATCGGATAATATGGATTAATAGTATCTGATTTACTGGTTATAAACGAAGTTCTTGGTTCTTCCTCGTCTCCATTACACATCCCCTTTATGCAATTTTGATCAATATGACAAATAGTAATGCATGTCGTGCCAGCGGAAAGGCTTTGTTTGGTTAATCTTAACGTGTAATCCGTAGATGTTGTTTACCTATTCTCCTCCAGGAAAAGGTTCGCCAAGTAATTTCAATGTTCTGTTTTTTTTCCAAAATCGCTTAAGCAGGAGTGGAATTGATTACTTTTTGAGTCGAATGATTTGAACCGAATGCCTGGCTAATTCTGCAAAAGTGTTCAAAGGTTACGCAAGACGCAAGTCTTGGTAAATGATCCAACCTGCATGGTTAGTGGGGTTTGCGGTGGGGGATATTGAATTTAGTTTATGTAATTAAATAGGGCTTGGAGTCTGTGTTATATGTTATAACATTGAGGGCTCGTTTGGTACCGAGAGATAAAGGATATTTAATTCGGGATTAATTTAAGATGAGTTTATCTCATATTTGGTTGGGATAAAATCGTAGTATAATTAATTCCGAGATTATAGTAATTTTTTTTATCCCAATAAGAGGATGTAAAAATTGCACCATTTAACCTATACCCATTTTTTTAAAATTTTTTAACTTGTACCCACTTTTAAACAACTTCAGCCCCTTTCTCCTCCTTCTCCTCTTCAAAGTTTTATCTTTTCTTTTTTCAGAAGTAAGGTTCATCCCTATCTGCTTCTTCTTATTTCTCCGGTGAGTCCTATAAATTTTCACGCCAACCTATACATCTGAAACAACCAATTTGCTTTCTTCTCAGCTCTTGCTCGACACACAAATTTGTTTTGCTGAAAAGATGGCACAAAATAGGGGTCAAGTAATTGCTCTTCTTTCTTCTCAGCTCTTGCTCGACACACAGAGATGGCCCCGAAATTAAATTCTTAAAGGAGTTCAAATTTTGGGAATTAAATAGAATTTGGGTTATTGGTATCGTGAATACAAATAAATGGGTCAATGTGTTTCTACGTCTGCATGTCACCATAACATAAGTGTAATTTCATCATCAAGGCATGCAAAAGATCATCACCATAACGTTGTTGCTGTATCATTTAAGAGCAAAAAAACAGCCACAGCTGCAAGGATTATTGATAGAAGAAGATGGTGTGGCAAATGAAATTATAAACAAACAAAAACTTCAGCTCTACCCGTTACAAAGACAAAAACTTCCCCAGTTACAAAGACAAAAACTTCAGCTCTAGTTCCTCAGTTACAAAGCAAAAACTTCAGCTCTTCGCCAGTTACAAAAACAAAAACTTCAGCTCTAGAGCTGAAGTTCGCCAGTTACAAAACAAATACTTCAGCTCTAGAGCTGAACTTCAGGCCCGACTACTAGAATGCTGAAGTTTTGCGTGATTGCCTTTGCTACTTCAGCCCCGTATGCTAAAGTTAGGCGAAAAAGCGGGTACGTTTGCAATTTTTTTTGCAAAGCGGGCACAAGTTAAAACGTGACACAAAAAACGAGTATAGATGCAAATGACCTAAGAGGATAGGATGACGGATCCTAGGATAATACCCCTGACAATATTACTATTACTCTTGTAAGTTTTCTCTCCACAGATCTACTACAAGTCAATAAAATGATAGAAAGGTTGGGCTGATTGTCTTTAATATTAACAGAAAATTGCTGGTTAAAACAAGTTTATAAGTTTATGTTTATACAGTTGGAATTAGCTTTGATATACATCAATCGTCTTCTTTTTATACTCAATGCTAAATGATATGTTTGGTTCTTTAACTTTTTTTTTTTTTAAATGTAAATTAACATGTTAAAGATCATCTAGAATTTAAGAGTTGAGTTTATTCATCATACTGTTATTTGCGATCGTCAAAGTTAGCGATTTAAGAGCAAGTGTCTCGGGGGAAGGGGGGGGGGGGGGGGGGGGTGAAGGCGTTTAAAAAAAAATTAAATTCTCTTTTCAAAAATGTGTTTGTCCATGAAATATTGCAAGCTTTTAAAAAAGTTTCAAAAAAATGAGTTTCTCATAAACCAAAACTTTGAAAAATATTGAAAAACTTTTTTCCTCGCTCACAAAACTGTAACATTTTTTCAAGTGAATTGCATGTCCAAAGATAATTTTAATTTTCAAATATCATTTTTCAACTTAATTCTAAAGTACTTTTTTAAAATAAATTATAATTTTTATGTCCAAACGCCTGCTTAATGGATGCTAAAGTAAACATAAAAGAAGACCTTCTAAAAAAAAAAAACATAAAAGAAGAGGGAAGAGAAAAATTTTAGAATCACCAAACAAAAAAAAATGGAGTACTTTGACTCGGCACGAAGTTTAAAAAAAAAGAAAAAGACTTTTGAAACTTGTAGTCTTGCTAAGGGGTAAAAAGTTTGTGGGGCCATGACATTTGTGTAGCTATAAAAGCTTCTCATTAAGGGTAAATGAGTAAAATAAAAGAGTTTAAAGTTGAATTATTTCCAAATTTAAAAATGTGTCATTTGTTTTGGAACAGACTAAAAAGGAAAGTAGTTTATCTAATATGAGACGCGAGTCAACAAGGCGACTCAGGTTGACAGACTGTCAGCTCAGTGTGAATCGTGTAGTCAGTCCTCTGTTGCTCCTGTGAAATGTGAAGAAGAACAACATATCTCACATCTTCTCCATTTCTCCAATTCGGTATACTCTCTCCCTCCTTGCTTTCTTTATATTTTATACATCTCCTCTTCTTGATGTTCGTTCTAAAGAGGCCACGACGACAAGTATATAGGTATCGCTGAATGTGAAGCTTTAATACATTGGAGTTTTGTTTGGAACGCTTTGAAGTCCAAGCTCTGTTCAATGTCTCATTTGCACTCAGATTCTACTTACTGTGGTTTGTGGTAGTATTTTTAAAATAAATGAGTCCAAGTGTTAGCCTTAAACCAAATGTCAATATGCATGTAAAGAGTTTTTACATGTGGCAAGCCTTCTAGAAGTTATGGACAAAATGACTTATTTTGTCCAAGTGTCATCTTGCATGAAGGAAATTTGACAAGTAAGTAGAACACTTATCTTGTGTAGAAGCTTTCCTTAGGCCTATATATAGCCATGATTAGGCCATCCTTCTTCAATCATCAAACACCAAGAAAAGCTAATCATTAGCAAAGAAGAAATTCTTCTATCTTCTTTCCTTCCTATACGTCCCTTTCTTTCTAATTTCTTCTTTTATAATATTTTGATTGGTATAAGATATTAGTTGCTCTTTCTCTTCCAACTTACTGGATTTATTATTTAATTTTGCTGATTCCTGTATCCTCTAAATAAATAGAGATGAGCTTGTTTAATCCTGGGGAAACATTTCACATTGCTGAAATAATTTCTTAGGACAGTGCCTAGCATGACTCAAGCCAGTTGGTGTATTTTCACTCACAAATCATTTTATTGCAGTATTATTATTGTTGTTGTTATTTTCGGTGTCATTTCCCTACAATCTAAGAAACTATGGCAAGTAATACTACTACGGACATTTTTGATGGTGCTACCAATTTTGGTGTTGTCTCTACTGCTACTATTCCAGCTGTCCTGCTAGATATCCATGGTGTTGCAAATACGTTATTGCATCCACAACTTTGGCAGACAATAATATCCAAACACAGGTATGTGAACAGACATGGTTACATATCCGATGCTAATATTAAAACCTTCAAGAAAAATGCACCTCAATGCAATAGTAGATTTGGGATAAATGACAATCTCGCTAAGTCAAAATTAAATTTGACTAAAGCGGATAATATAATTGTAGCTAGTCATCTCCCAAATAAATAATGTGGCCAGTGTGAGAGATTGGGTGATAGACTCTGGTGCTACTAGGCACATTTGTGCAAACAAAAATGAATTTTTGTCTTACGCCCAAGTTGAGGAAGGAGAAGAAACTATTTATCTTGGTGACTCAAGAACAACTCGTGTTCTTGGGAAAGAAAAAATTCTTCTCAATCTCACATCTGGTAAAACTCTAGCATTGAGTAATGTATTGCATGTTCCTAATATCCAAACCAATTTGGTTTCTGTGGGGTTATTAAGAAAAGTTGGAGTGAAGGTTTCATTTGAAAATAATGAGGTTGTATTGACCAAAAATGATATTTTTGTGGGCAATGGATATTGTAACCATGGTTTATTTGTGCTTAATATTTTCGATACTAACAATAAAAATGCATCTTCTTCTGCTTATATGGTTGAGCCAATTTCTTAGTGGCATGCTAGACTAGGACATGTTAATGTCGCGTATATAAAGAAAATGCAGTCGCTAGGATTAATATCTAATTTGGACTCAAATATTATTAACAAATGTGAAATATGTGCTGAAGCTAAAAGTACTGGAAAGACATGTGTTTCCGTAAATAGAGAAACTGAATTATTATTCTTGATTCACACTGATTTAGGCGATTTAAAGCAGACTATGACTAGAGGCGGTAAAAGATATTATGTGACTTTTATTGATGATTTTTCTAAATATGCTAAGTTGTATTTGTTTAGAAATAAAGATGATGCATTTAATGCTTTTATTTCCTATAAAACTGAGGTTGAAAATCAACTTAGTAGAAAAATCAAGAGAATTAAATCAGATAGAGGTGGAGAATATTTATCTTTAAATGATTTTTGTGAAAAGAATGGAATCATTCATGAAGTAACTCCGCCTTATTCACCTGAGTCAAATGGAGTAGCTGAAAGGAGAAATAGAACATTGAAAGAGATGATGAACTCTATGTTAGTCAGTTCTAATGCTCCTGATAATTTGTGGGGTGAAGCTATTCTATCTGTATGTCACTTACAAAATAGAATACCACATAGAAGAACAGGCAAAACTCCTTATGAATTGTGGAAGAGTTATAAACCTAATTTAAAATATTTAAAAGTGTGGGGGGTGCCTTGCTAAAGTTCTTTTGCCTGAACCTAAAAAGAGAAAAATAGGTTCTAAAACTGCATTGCATGCTAATTGGATATGCAGAACATAGTGCTGCATATAGATTTTTTGTTTTAAAAAGTAATGTGCTTGATTGCAATACCATAATTGAGACAAAGAATGCTGTGTTCTTTGAATATATTTATCCATTATTTGATAAAATTTCTCATAAACCTGTTGAAACAAATAATGAAATTACCTCTAGTGAGGAACTGAGAAGGAGCAAAAGAATATTTTTCTTATGGAAATAATTTTCAAACTTTTCTTGTCGATAATGAACCATCAAATTATTTTGAAGCTATATCTTCTCCAAATGCTAAATATTGGAAAGAGGCAATAAAAGTTGAAATTGATTCCATTATGAAAAATAATAAATGGATTTTAACTGACTTACCTCCTGGTGCAAAACCTATTGGTTGTAAATGGATTTTCAAAAAGAAACTTAATCCTGATGGATATTTAGATAAATATAAAGCTCGGTTAGTAGCAAAAGAATTTTCTCAAAAACAAAATATAGATTATTTTGATACATTTGCACCAGCGACTAGAATTTCTTCTATTCGAGTTTTTATTGCCTTAGCTTCAATCCGTAAGCTTTTTATCCACCAAATGGATTCGTATGTATGCTTACAAATAATATTATTGCAGTATTATTATTGTTATTTTTCCGTGTAATTTCCCTACATGGTTTAGTTCATTGCAAATCCTCTAGCAAACAGGAGGAAATAGGAGTTCGATGTCTTAATAAAAACAAAATCAATGTGGTTAAAACAAAGGTTGCTATTGATTCTACTTAAGGATCTGAATCTCCTAACCTTTATTATATGATTGTGATCTGCTGGTCCTGAACTTTTTCTTTTTTCCTTTCGTTTCACCTTCTCTTATTTAGCTTATATAAAACATAATTAAAATGCCATCTTGCTTCTTGTATTCTTTTTTGTTTTTTCATTTTAATCCTAGAGTTTGCTGCTTATTTTTTACAATAATCTGAATTTCTTTCCAGTAGTAATTGTTTTCATTTTACCACTCTACCAGAATGTAAATGAGAAAAACTCACACACCATAGTGAAAAAGCATGCAACCCATTCACCATCAATTAATCTCTGGATTATCAGTTATTTATGAAGAAGCACGTTGGGTGCTAGAGTTTATATGCATATTTCTATATATATATAGATATATATATATATACCTGTTCCATACAAGCTTCTAATTTCTTAGTTTAGCTGGACCTTTTTCCTGACAAGCAAAAATTTGGTCCTTCCCGGGCATGCGCCTTCTCTTATGTCACCTTTCTTCATTCCCTCTTTCACTCTGTTTTCAAGCCTCTAATTTCTTAGCTTTGTTTGTATCTTCCAGAATTTAAACCGGCTCAAATGATGGAGCTGAGCAACTCTTTTTTTGAATACGTTTTATCTCATCTGTCTTCTTTGACATATTTACTTCTGCCTTAACGTGGAAAGGTCTTCCTGTATACGGTTAAAACTAGGCCTATCCGATTTTACTATATGATCGAGACCAGGGGGTTGCATCGAGGGTTAGCCTCGTAGTGGAGCAGATCAAAGTGAGGAAGACAAGGTACCGAGTTCGAGAATCGAAGTGCCTGCTGAGATCGAGGCCGGCAGCGATCGAGACCAAACAAGGCAGGCTCCGAGCAAAGCACAATAACAGGAGAGCGAGATATCCGTGACTGGTCGAAGATCATGGCGGGAATCTCGGAACGGATCAAATCAAAGGCAGTTGTTTAAACTAATCATAGGATTTACTTCCGTAATTAGAATTGTACCATAGATAGGATTCCTCTACTATATAAAGAGGGTCCTAATCATTTTGTAGGCACCTTACACTCTCATATATCAAAGCAATATAACGCCTTTTCTATAGTTCATATCCTTGTTGGTCAGCTTGTTATATTTTCTTCCACAAATTAGTTCGAGGGCTGAATTCTGTTCAAATACTGGTTTGCTTTATAATATTGTTAATTTCTATTATTACTCTTTACATTTATCAATTGATATTAGGTGAAATCACATATCCTTAAAACTACATTATAAGTTTAATTGTTATCCAATTTTAAGGGTAAACACTTCCGTTTCTATCAAATGTAT
This sequence comes from Nicotiana attenuata, assembly GCF_001879085.1. Classification (NCBI taxonomy): domain Eukaryota; kingdom Viridiplantae; phylum Streptophyta; class Magnoliopsida; order Solanales; family Solanaceae; genus Nicotiana; species Nicotiana attenuata. Next base: position 46,426 of record NW_017671635.1, on the reverse strand, counting down.
TTTCGGACTAAAAAGCTGCCATGGTAATTGCTTTTGATGGTTCGTCATGTTGGGAATAAACCCCCCCACGGAAATAATATTCACAGTAATAACAGCGGAATAATAATGTAGTACCGAGATGCGGTGATCAACAAGAATAAAAAGAACAACAAGGACACAAAGATTTTTAACGTGGAAAACCCTTCTGAATAAGGGAAAAAACCACGAGCCCGAGAGGAGCAAAGTAATCCACTATAATGAGGAATTTTACACCCAGTAGTCTGAGTAAAATACTTCAGGGACCACTATACACTCAAAAGAAAGAGCCCTCTTTTAAGATTCCCACCTCACTACAATATCGTTCACACTCTCTATTTTTCCTACACAATCTATTTCTCACAATGCCTGAGAAATACTCTCTGCAACTACTGTGTTACTTTTCTTTCTCTGTGTGTTTTAAAATGAGAGCTGAAGCTCTCCTTTTATAGGTGAGAAAATGTTTCCCACGACAACCAAAATTGGTTTTGGTTCTGCAAGTTGCAGACTTGCAAATTGGCTAGTTGTTATCATCGCCCAACTTAGCCGATTTTGCTTTGTTCCAAATCTAACTTCATTCCTTTTTTTTTCTTTATTATAATGGGGATGGACCCCACAATCTCCCCCTCCATACCCATTCACCTGAAGGAGGTAACACCGGACATCTAACTTGAGTTTATGCCGACAAGTTCTTTGCACAACTCGAACTTGTCTCTTGGTACCACCTTGGTCAGCATATCTGCAGGATTCTCACTTGTGGAGATCTTCAGGACTTGCAGAGATTCACTCTCTACCTTTTATCGGATCCAATGATATCTTACATCGATATGTTTGGTCCTTGCATGGTACATGGAGTTCTTGCTCAAGTCTATTGCACTTTGACTGTCACAATAGACAATATACTCCTTCTGCTGCAAGCCAAGCTCTTGAAGGAACCGTTTCAGCCATATCATCTCCTTGCCAGCTTCTGTAGCGGCAATGTACTCCGCTTCGGTTGTAGAGAGTGCGACACACTTCTGCAACCTCGACTGCCATGATATAGCTCCCCCTGAAAATGTAAACAAATATCCAGTAGTGGATTTTCAGTTATCATTGTCACTTGCCATATCTGCATCTGCATAGCCTGTCAAGACTGGATCAGATCCTCCAAAGCACAAACAATCTCCTGCGGTACCTCTCAGGTACCTGAGTATCAACTTGACAGCTTCCCAGTGTTCTTTTCCAGGATTTTCAAGAAACCTGTTGACAAGACCAACTGCGTGAGCAATATCAGGTCTAGTGCATACCATAGCATACATCAAACTTCCGACGGCAGAAGAATAAGGAATTTTGGTCATGCTTTCCTTTTCCTCCATTGTTGTAGGACACATCTTCTTGCTCAACTTCAGATGACTAGCAAGAGGTGTGCTGGCTGGCTTAGCATTCTTCATGTTGAAGCGTTCCTGTACACGTTCAATGTACTTCTCCTGAGACAGCCACAACTTTTTGCTTGTTCGCTCTCGAACAATCTTCATTCCCAGAATTTGTTGTGCTGGGCCCAAGTCCTTCATGTCAAAGGACTTAGATAAGTCTCCCTTCAACTTGGAAATCAGCTCCTTGTCTTGTCCTACAATCAACATGTCATCCACATACAACAACAATATAATAAAGTTGTTATCAGAAAATCTTTTGTAGCATACACATGGATCAGAATATGTCTTTATGTAAGTTTGACTTTTCATGAATGAGTCAAACTTCTTGTACCACTGCCTTGGTGCCTGCTTCAGCCCATAAAGACTCTTATTCAGTTTGCACACCATGTGTTTCCTTTCAGCTACTTCAAATCCTTCTGGCTGCTCCATATAGATCTCCTCTTCCAAATCTCCGTGAAGAAATGCAGTTTTCACATCCAACTGCTCCACTTCAAGATCTAGGCTAGCTGCGAAGCTCAAGATTGTACGAATAGAAGTCATTTTGACTACAGGTGAGAAAATTTCATCAAAATCAATACCTTTCTTCTGTTCGAAGCCTTTAACCACCAATCGAGCTTTATATCTAACCAGCTTGCCATTTCCATCTTTCTTGAGTTTAAAGACCCACTTACATTTGAGTGGTCTTTTACCCTTTGGAAGTTCAACCAGCTTGTAGGTGCCATTTTTCTGTAGAGATTCCATCTCTTCTTGCATAGCTTTCATCCACTGGTTCTTTTCTGGATGGGACAGCACCTCCTTAAGACTTTCTGGCTCCCCCTCATCACTGATGAGGACATACTCCATGGAAGGGTACCTGCTACTGCTCGACATCATCATCAAGTTGCTCCCCCTGCTCAGTAACCTCACCAGGTTGCTCTCCCTGCTCGACAACCTCGTCGGTCGTACTTTCTGCACTTGTGGGATAGTTAGAAGAATAAGGAATGGTAACAAGGTTAGGGATTATACCATTCTTTGTCTTCTCTGACTGATCATCTACAGCTCCAACTTCACTTTCTCGGAAGATTACATCTCTGCTTCTAATGACCTTTTTCTTTACAGGATCCCACAATCTGTACCCGAACTCTTCATCTCCGTATCCGATGAATATGCAGGGAACGGATTTATCATCCAACTTTGTTCTCTGCTCCTTTGGTACATGTGCAAAAGCTCTGCAACCGAACACCTTCAGATGTGAGTAGGACATCTCCTTGTTGGTCCAAACTCTCTCTGGGATGTCAAACTCCAATGGAACTGATGGACTCCTATTGATCAGGTAACAGGCTGTCTGAACTGCTTCACCCCAGAATGACTTAGGCAGTTTAGCCATTCTGAGCATGCTTCTCACCTTCTCAACAATGGTTCGGTTCATCCTCTCGGCTACGCCATTGTGCTGTGGGGTTCCAGGAACTGTCTTTTCATGTCTGATCCCATGACTTGAACAGTACTCTTCAAATTCCCTTGAAGTGTACTCACCTCCATTGTCACTTCGGAGACGCTTTATCTTTCGACCCGTCTCTCTTTCCACCAGAGCATGAAACTTCTGGAAAACTTGAAACACCTGATCTTTGGTTTTCAAGATATAAACCCACAATTTACGTGAAGCATCATCAATAAAAGTAACAAAATATTTGTTACCGCCCATCGATTCAATTTCCATTGGACCACAAACATCAGAATATACTAAATCAAGCATATTCAATTTTCTTTCAGACGATGTCTGAAATGAGACTCTATGTTGCTTACCAAATAAACAGTAGTCACAAGGTTTTACTGTTGTACCTTTGGCAAACGAGATGAGTGATTTCCTGGCAAGAATCTGCAATCCCTTCTCGCTCATATGACCCATTCTTTTGTGCCACAAATCTGCAGAAATCTCATCTTGTGTCGCATTCAATTCACCTTGGCATATTTCTGCATTTGTCCTGTACAACGTGCCACGAGCAACTCCCTTTGCAATCACCAATGATCCCTTGGCGAGTCTCCACTTTTGATTTGCAAAATAGTTCTCGTATCCATCTCGGTCTAAAGCAATTCCCGAGATCAAGTTCATCCACAAATCAGGTACATGTCGCACGTCCTTTAGAACCAATGTGCATCCGACATTTGTCTTGATACAAATGTCACCAATCCCCGCAATCTTTGAGTAACTTGTGTTACCCATTCTCACAGTTCCAAAATCACCTGCTACATATCTGCAAAAAAGATCTCTTACCGGTGTTGTATGGTAAGATGCCGCTGTGTCAACCACCCATTCCGACTCTGGACCTGACAGGTGCATGCATTCCTCTTCCTCATTTATAAAGAGGACAACATTATCATTGTTTTGCACCATGGCGGTTGTGTTGTCGTCATTCTTCTGGCCACTGGTTTCACCTTTGCCCTTCCTTGGATTTGGGCAATCTCTTTTGAAGTGACCTGGTTGATCACAATTGTAGCAATTTCTGGCTCTTGATTTGGATCGGTTCTTTGACTTCCCACGAGCTCCGGATCTACCATAGTTGCTCGAACTCCTTTGATAACTCCTGCCTCTACCTTCTGTGATGAGAGCCTGTCCTTGATTTTCAGGCTTCTTTCTCATTTTTTCATTGAGTAGAAGAGCCGTTGTGACATCTTTTAACTCAATGGTGGTCTTACCGTGCAGGATGGTTGTTGCCAAATTATCATACGAAGATGGCAACGAGTTCAATAGCAAGATGGATTTATCTTCTTCCTCGATTTTCACTCCGAGGTTGGCGAGCTGTGGGATTAGTCCGTTAAACACATTTAAATGTGACAAAAAATTTGTACCTTCACCCATGTGTAGGGCGTATAACTGCTTCTTCAGGTACAATTTATTTGTCAGTGTTTTGGACATGTATAGGCTTTCCAACCTTGTCCAAATGCCACGTGCGGTGTCTTCATCAATGATGTTATTTACCACATCATCTGATAAGTGCAACCTGATTGCACTAGCAGCTCTTTCATCCAAGTCAGTCCAATCCTCAGCTTTCATGGCATCAAGCTTTTTCGCATCAGCATCTAGTACCTTGTGTAATCCTTGTTGGATAAGCAGATCCCTCATCCTTCTTTGCCATGTTGAGAAACCGTTATCTCCGTTAAACTTTGCTACCTCGTACTTTACTCCGGACATTTTTGTTTCACCGAGTATAGTACTACCGACAGTGAAGAATATTTCTGTGAACGAGCAGAACCTGTGCTCTGATACCAGTTGTTGGGTATAAACCCCCCACAGAAATAATATTTACGATAATAACAACGGAACAATAATGTAGTACCGAGATACGGTGATCAACAAGAATAAAAAGAACAACAAGGACACAAAGATTTTTAACGTGGAAAACCCTTCTGAATAAGGGAAAAAACCACGAGCCCGAGAGGAGCAAAGTAATCCACTATAATGAGGAATTTTACACCCAGTAGTCCGAGTAAAATACTTCAGGGACCACTATACACTCAAAAGAAATAGCCCTCTTTTAAGATTCACATCTCACTACAATATCGCTCACACTCTCTATTTTTCCTACACAATCTATTTCTCACAATGCCTGAGAAATACTCTCTGCAACTACTGTGTTATTTTTCTTTCTCTGTGTGTTTTAAAATGAGAGTTGAAGCTCTCCTTTTATAGGTGAGAAAATGTTTCCCACGACAACCAAAATTGGTTTTGGTTCTGCAAGTTGCAGACTTGCAAATTGGCAAGTTGTTATCATCGCCCAACTTAGCCGATTTTGCTTTGTTCCAAATCTAACTTCATTCCTTTTTTTTTTCTTTATTATAATGGGGATGGACCCCACACGTCAAGTTTAGAGTGTTTCTAGCTCTTGATCTTGCATTTCTTAACAATTGTTCCGCTTCCGCTGTTGAAAAGTTGTTTCCTCCCTATATTGGTAAAAGAAATAATTATGAACTTCTTTATATGCAAGTACAATATATGCTTGTTGCAAGCTGTTCTAAGCCATGCTCAGAGTGGAAGAGAAGTGGAAATTGACAAGTCCATCTAAAGGACATTTATTAGGAAGATCTATTACATTATAAAATTTTCTTTACCAAATGTACAAAGAGTGACATTTTAAGTTAATGGAATTTGAGGAGTAGTTGCAAAAATTTCTGCAGGAACTTTTCAAAGAAATATGTTACCTATTGCAGTCAGTTTATCCCATCAACTAGAATAATTATCTTGGTTGTGGAGGAGCTGGGTTTGAGAGAAGACTTGATGGTTCTATTTGAGATTTAATGGGTGGTAGGACAGTGGACCTTTCTATAGAGAAACGATTTGATCCTCCAAAGCTGTCCAGGGACTTCAAGTATTCTGATGCATTGTTTTCTATTATCAATGCATCCTCTAGCTCTCTTATGATGTCCGCCATACATGGTCGGTAAGTGGAGTATGTCTCTGTGCATGCCAAGGCCACCTCTACCACTCTCCACAGTGCCTCGCCATGATACCCTCCCTTGAGAGCTGGATCCACAATTTCTTCAACTTTTGAGTTTCTTATTAGAGGTTTTGCCTGTACGTCAAAGTGGATACTTGCATGTAATTAAATGTAAATATGCAAAGCAATTAAGTATATAGAGGGCTAAGTAGTTAAGCAATCAGCATAAGTTTATCATCGGAGTAGCTCCAAATTACTACGTTAATGATAATATATAATTAAAAAATTAAATACTTAAGGTGCTCTTATGTGTTTAAAAGAAAAGTTGAGCTTCCCCACACGTGACAGGTGTAGTTGAGGCTAGGCTATTCATACATTTGCATTAGCTTTTCGGTCTTTTTCATTGCACTGCATTTTGCTGCAATATAATTAATAGGAAGAGATTGTACAGTTCTGGTTCGTGAATCTTCAGGTCACATGAAGTTTCCTTGATTGAGTGTGAACTGCCTTTAATATAATTCCAATTTTGTGCTTCAATAGAGGGGAGTATAGTTCTGACAGTAAGGTTGCTTCTACATGATTTGGAGGTCATATTAAAGCCTGAAAATGGGCTTCCTGCTTTGGGGGTACAGGTTTTTGTTCCGACTCTTAGTTTAAGTCGGTTATTGGATCACCATTTTCCATATGGTAGTTGCTCTCTGTCTAGTGTCTAGGTGAGTCGGTGACTGTTAGAGAACTTTTCTCATCTTGCACTCATGCTTTCATAGGATTCAGTAATAATAGCAAGTTGTATCTGGAGAATTTCAGTTAAAGAAAAGCTTGCTAAGTTGAGTCTTACCCATTCAACCAAGCTCCACTCATTTCTTGGCCTGTTTATGTTGAGAGGCTCTCGACCTGTTAAGATTTCCAGTAGGACAACTCCAAAGCTGAAGACATCACTTTTTGCTGATAGATGTTGCGTTGAGTAGTACCTATGCAAAAGGAATTCATGAAGAGGTCATGAGCTGGATTTCCCGAAAAGATTTTTGAAACATTTTGTGTTATGGTGAATTCATAACAAAGGTGAATTATTCAACAGCTATACTGATACCTTGGGTTCTTTGTTTATGCATTTATTAAGAATTGAGAAACTCCCATTAGATTCTCTTGGCGATGGTTCAATTAACAATCATCTTGAATAATCCATATTAAGGTTGCAGAGCCATGCATTAGTCTCTGTCTCAGAAATAATTCTCCTGTTCTAATTTCCTAATGACAATTCAACCTAGAAGAGATTATACTTACTCTGGGTCCAAGTACCCAGCTGTTCCCCTTACTTCTAAGGAAGTACCGCTATCCTCTTCTTGAGATGCATATTTTGAAAATCCAAAATCAGCAACCTTGGCACACATGCTTTGATCCAGGAGTATGTTACTTGATTTGACATCCCTATGGATCAGACAGCGCTCCGAGAAAGTGTGAAGATACAACAAACCTGAAGATGTTCAAAGGGTTCAGGGGAAGAGGATATAACATATTGAAAATGAAGAATTGGTATTTTCTGTTACAGATGTGCCTTGTGATGATATGATAAGTCCTCAGGAATGATTGGTTGCTATGCTGTATTAGATTCGGGATATGCCTTGAAGCTATTTCTCTGAGGTAAGCAAGTTTTCTTTTATTTAATGCGTGCTTGAGTACATAGATATTGTTTATTTCGCAGAAGAGCTGTATCAATAACAGAGCCTTGCGTTACTTGCCTCTTGCTGCACCTAAAGCAATGGAAAGTCTGGCTGGCCAGTCTAGAGTCTTCCTTTTTGCTGCTGCTCCTAAGCACGATGAGCGAAAAAGCAAACAATTAGTGCTAATTCTTATGTTAAAGAGGAACTAGGAATTTGTTTTTGTGTGAAGTACCATATAACCGATCCTGTAGGGAGCCATTTGACATAAAGGGATAAACCAGAATTTGTTGGTCATTCTCGCAGCAGTAGCCAAGAAGAGGGACCAGGTTGTCATGCGTAATAGCTGAGAGAAGGGTCAGCTGTAATACAAATTGATGGTACGAGGTTAGTTTGCAAGCTGTGTTATTTGTTATGTATGGCTTAACTACATATTCATGGATAAGATGCACTTATTGTAGAAGATGGATCCTGAAGAGCGCAAGCCAAATCAGGAAGAGGAAGTGATAAATCTACAAATCTATAGTTATCATTTTGTAGACATGTGAGAACATCAAGTTAAGGGCATGGCTACAAAAGCTTGAAATAATTGGTTAACTTTTGCTTAATATTGCTGTTTCTTGTCCAGTACATTATTCAGAATATTTCAGAGGTTAGGAATGTTCTCGGGGAGTAATTATCAAGAGAATCATGGGATTTGTGAGACAAAGTATTACTTTGTTGAGCATGTAGTTAGTTTGGTTCCCTATGTGAACAATAATAGAAGATAGAAGGTTGATGCTCCGACATTGTGGTGATGCTTTCTTCACATTTTAGTTAGCTTCTGTTTTATTGGTTTAATGCAGATGTCAAAGTTAGGAGGAAATTGGTTAAAAATGCTCTTGACTGATACCTCATTATTGAATTCTCGAGTTCCCTGAGTTGAAGTGGCTGACCGGACCTTTACAGCCACTTCTTCACCATCAGTCAAGGTACCACGGTAAACAGATCCAAAGCCACCTTCACCTATCAAAGTTTTGTAGTTCTGTGTAACAGCTTCTATGTATCCCAATGTGAAATTCCTGATGGATATTGACTTCAAGGTAGTATCTGTGCTTGGTACTGAATAAACTGCATCTGTATTTGAAAGAGAAGTTTGAGCATATTCCCTCATAGGGTAAAAGTACTATATCTTACAGAATATTTACTCTTCCAAATTGCTTGAATTCTTGTCCGAAAAGCTCCTTTGCAACAGATGATATAGTTACAGTTTCTGTTTTATCGTGAAAGTTTTATCTTAAGCTTATTGCAAGAAAGACGAAAAAGCACTTAAATTATGACTTTCTAGGTTACATATCTTTTCACTCTACGCTTTCTCAATTATGTGTAAACCAATGAATTGATAACATAAGTTCTCAAATGATTTCTCTGTGCAAAACAAAGTTGTAGGCTGAACAATCTACTTAAATGGAGGCCAAAGATTATTTTTTTATGAGTACGTTGATGTAAACTCTAGATTATCCTTCAAGAGGATCAAACAACTTGTGCACGGCGTCTCATTATTTAGTACACAAAATAGAAAGAAGAACGGGTTGTCATGGTCGAAAATAGGTGCCTAAAGAATAGGATAAGTTTCTTATGGCACTCAGAAATATATATTATCATGCATTAGGCATGCAGGATTATTTCTGGTGTGCTGAGATAGTACTTACTTCTTGTCACCGAGTAACTTCTCATACTAAATTTTGGCCCTGCCATTACTCGTCTTTTGTAGAGGCAAACCATAGAGATAGCAATTGCGAGGATCACTAGGAGAGATGCACATATAGCTGCACCTATCACAAGTTTATGCGCTGAATTTATATTTTGTTTACCATTAGCCATTCCCTTGCTGAAATGCAAAAATGAAAAAAAAAAAAAGGAAATTAGGCTCATTTCACTTTCTTTATCAGCTACCTGATCCTCCTATCCTTTTGCTCCTTCCCCTGCACTGGGGAAAAATTTAACAGGATAAAGGCAAAGAAAATTCAGTTTTATCCTGAAGACAAGGCAATGTCTCATACTCTGTGGTGCTATTAGATTCCTTGATGCTTTTAGAAAGCTTGTTGCTGAGGTGAACGCTCCTGCTGAAGTTTCTGGAGGGAAGGGACAAGGAAAAGAAGATATTGATATCACATCATATTTTTCATCGAAACACATGAAGCATGACAGGTTTTTTATAACTTTTTGTACTGCTTTGGTAATCCTTCAGAGCGTAATCCTCTGTATGATATCATTTAACTTGTTCATGTTTCGCGATTATGTTATGTGGAGTCAAACATAGAAGATTTACCTTGCAGAAAATGTGGAGGATGATGGAAAGAGTGTGATTGTGCCACTGGAGCCATCATTGCTCATATCCCTGCCTTTGCAAATAAGTTGATTGCTTAGTAAACCTATAACAGACTGCAAATTACTTGGAAAGAGAATCAATCAGATGAAATAGTTGTCTTGATAACAACGGCTTGGACATACAGTTTTCTTAGGTGCATCAGTTTTTGGATGCTAGGAGGGCTTGGTCCACTAAGGCCGCCCAAGGAGAGATTCCTGTGATAGGGAGTAGGAAATGATTAAGCAACCAGAAGTGTAATCCATCCATCTCAAATACACAGACAATGATACGTATATATAAGGTTGAGACAATGGCAGATATATTACTTGATAATGTTCAAATAAACCTAACAACTTCGAATATCTGAATAGAGAGGGAATAACTTACATCTGAGTGATGACTGAAGTACCATTAACTCGATCACAAGTTAGACCGCGCCATGGAAGAGGAAGACAAGGGTCTCCTGACCAACTTTTTACTATTTCATTGTTTTGGTTGTGTTGCAATAATTCCATCTTCAAATTCACCATTATGTCAACTGAAACACATAGAGAGAAATGATAACTGTAGTGTTTTTCTACAATTCTGCATATGCATTTATTCTGCTACTACTACATTCTTTGACTAAAATTACCTTCTTCCATGGCTGTTTCTTTAACTCGAGGCAGAGTCTTTAAAATCTCATAAGCATTACAAATTGGTCCCAGTTGCGATAAATTTGAGGCCTTGATCATAGTCAGATTTACCGCCCTGTTTGCTCTGAACTTCAGAACTACATCCAGGTATCTGGAACCACTAGCCAGTACATCAACCTTGAGTCTCTTTTCATTGTTGATGTATATATGAAACACCCTTTCTCCAGCTTGAACTGAGTCATTGGGCTCAAAAAAGTACAGGACGAGATAGTAGGTATAGTATCCAGTGTCAAGGTCTTCATGCAGGAATTCCAATCTCTCCGGATGGGTCAGGGCTGTTTGTAACACCAACGAAGGAGGTAATGAACGGTGTGTTTCTGCATTGGCCTGCTTAATAATGGATGGCTGGGTGTGAGTAATTTCTGAATCTAGATTTGAGGCTGCTCTCCAAATTCTATCATACTGGTCGTATGGGTACCTGAGTTGGCAAGTATTCATATTATCACTTCATGATTCTGGATATTTTTATCGTTTTGTTTTAAAACAAAAGTATGTTTATTACCATGAAAAATATACTGTGTTCCAGTACAACAATAGATCCTTGATAGGATGAAAACATACCTGATTTCGGCACCCAAGTTTCCAGAATCTACTCTATGTACAAGTTTGAGTACTTGTGAAGGCTCCCTCTTCAGATAATCTGGATTTATTGGTCTGAGTTCCACCTTAGAAATGCTAGGTTTTCCTTTATTTTTCAATAGGCAGAAGTTGGTATAGTTTCTAGTAGCTCGAAAAATTCCCTCAACCCTAAGTTCATCAGATGATGATTTCACTGTGGCTAATGGTGTGACACCAATAAAAACAACAAAAGAACTGTGTGGGAGAGCTTTCTCTTGATTGCCAGAAAGAAATGTACCTCTTACTAGATAATCTTGATGAATCCTGGTTGGCAAGTTGTAACACCACTTATGACCAATGTCTGAGCTAAAAAATCGAGCTCGTTCATAGGGTGTATTCTTGTGCGCTGTCCTTATAATACAACTTTGGTTTTCTGGGAACCAAGTTTCATCTGAAATCCAACTTAAGTTGGTACTTGGCTCAGTAAAGTTTGCAGGAGCACAACACTGTATGCTTAGAAATTCTGCTCAAGATTGCATTGAAATCTAGAAGTTAGATTTAAGTAGACGAAAAATAAGACATATCTGCATACTATGGCGAGATAGTTTTTCATCAGCTTAAACATCATATATGTACTACAAATAGCCAGTTACTGCTTGCTCTTGTAATAATCCGTCTGTGCCTAGTGCTTGATCTTATGATGTTTGGTAATGCAGGTAAGTTTATTTTCCCCCGTCTTCTTACACCCTTTTTTCCTTGATCAGGTCCTATCTGCTTATACAGTTTCAGTAGGTTTATAGCCCTGGAGTTTTGCAGCACTTACATTTTATTCTATTTTTCGAGCAGTCAAACACAGCTTAAATGATAGTTGAGGTAATTGATCAGGCAGATCCAGCTTTCAGAGTCTCTATGTTGTGAATTGTTTTAGTTTATTTAGGATTGCATTTAGTGAAGTCACCACATCTGACCAAAAAAATTTATTGTTCGGGCTTTCATATGTTTACTGCGGGCTTAGTCAAACACAACTTAAATTATGATAGGGTTCATCTTTTTGTTCACCATGGGAGGACAACTGGAATAGTTCAGGCAAATTTTGGGCTAGACTTGTGCTTTGATTCATTAAATGGGTAAAACAAGAATGAATGTAAAACTGATTGCCTCAAACTTTAGTGTTATTGAGGAAATTCAGCAACATTATAGAAATAAACAGGATATTGATCAATATTATTCAAAAAAGAGAAAGGAGCAATTGTCTTAGTGATATCACAACAATAAGTAACATTTACATATTCCTTTTCAAACTAAGGAGATCATTAAGAATGATTATGTGGACTAACCTTCTTGTGCAAAGGCAGATTGAACAAACAGGAGCAGCAAGATGATACCACAGTTGACCAACCTTGTATTCACCACTTCCATCATCCTCTTCTCATGGAAGAAAATTGCCCCATTAGATCATCCAACTCAAACTCTCATTTAAATAAATTCAATTTCACTCATAAATTTTCGTAATTTCAGTTTGGAGAACTGACTAAAAGCTGCCTGTCGACCAAAAACAAGGTACCAGGGAAGGTTTTGTGCAGAAAGCAAACTGGATGTCTGTTTTGATTTTCAATGGTTGCTATTCTTGAAGCATTGCTAGGGAAGGTTAGATGAAAATTAATGCAAGATATCGTCACTTACATTATGTTGCTTATGAAATTATGACTAAACTAATAGTTATGGTCATTGTTCTGGTCTGGTGGGACAATAATTTGTTTAATGATAGCACAAATAGGTATAATATAATAATGGGGCGGAACAACCATTCATCAATCTATCTTTTCTAATTTGTCTCTCCTTTTGTCACTTACCTGCAGCGAAACCTCAAGGAAATGAGCCTTCTCTTATTTTACTCTTTTTCTACTCATATTTTCCTAGTCAAGAAAGTTACCTTGCGGTGGGAGGGGTGGAATCTTTTATATTTCAATGAATATTTTGGCTTTTCTCGTTATCTTCCAATAAAGTCAAACGTGAATGTCCAGTTAGAGATCAATGAGTTTCACTCAGAGTTGGTAACTGTGGTTTGCTAATAAATCGATTATAAGACGGAGAGTACAACTACACACGTCTTATAACAAAGGCGGAGTGACTGTTAAGTGTTAACCTTTCTTCTTTCACAAAGTAGTTACGATAACTTGTAGCCAAAATGCCCGTAAGGGTTGGTTGAGATGGTTTGGTGAGTAGTTTTTCACGTGGGAAAGCTGGGATTGTTCATCAGCAGCCTTTTCAGTCGGAGCTCATTGCACCGGTTGCCTAGTGAGGTTTACTTCTCTTGTGTGGTTTCCGTGCTATTGCACAGTGAGCATGTTACTAAGTGCGCACCCGAAGGGTTGCGGCCGCACCCGGGAATCTTTCCAAAAAAACTTGTAGCCAAAATGTTCATTAGGTTGTTACCAAAGTCATCCGTACACCAAACATTACTCCGTATCATTTACTGATTCCATCAATAAGATGATGAGCATCCACCCATCAACAGTGTCAAGTCACTTCCATTCAATTAAGGACATTCCGATTCACAAAACATCTCGAATGCAGAGTTTGGAGAATGACCGCTCTATAAGGGATATGTAATGTAAATATTCTCTAGGGGTTGTACTAATTTAATTAGGGTTCGGGTTCATAGATAAAAAATAGTAGTCCAATTAAAAAAGAAGAAGACTTAACGTTCCTACTTGTACTTATGATCGTATAAACTGAATGTTCATGGGCAGATTAATTAACAATAACAATAACAACATATGCAGTCTCACAAGTAGGGTAGGGTACGGGATGATAGAATGTATGCGGACCTTGTGAAGGTAGAAATGGCGGACTGACATTATCAACAATATAAATATCCTTCTTATCTTCAGCTCTAACTATATATAAAGTAACTTTTTTTTTTTTTTTTTCCAAAAGTATACATTTATATTAAGTCTGCACTTACAAAGCAATCACTAACTTAAAACTTTTTGATCTACCTGGAGAAAGTCCCTAGACTATGCCTCATTAGAAAGTCACTCGATTGTACATGCTCAGTTCAATGAAGATTACGAAAATACAATTCGATGAATATACCATCTTATGCACTTGATCCCAAAAATAATCAATTGCAACCTAATTGTGAAGAAAATTTTTACTAGGAAGGATCAGCAAATCAACTGCATTCAGTCACTTGTAACTCTCATGACGATTCTAGTCCTTTTTTCTCCACCCATTGTCACATTCCTTACCCCCAACACCTTAGACTTCCGAAACAATCTCACCACTTCCTCCACCTCTTTGCCGCCGCACTCTTCCACAGACACTACACACGCGCCGCCAACTCTCACTGTTCTCTCCATTTCCCTAACATATCTATCCGGAAACAATGCCCGATCCAGATAAGCGCTAAACCCGAGATCAAATGCATTATCAAAAAACGGCAGATTATGCGGATCCACATGGCTGACTAGCGGCGGCGAGTCCACGAGCTCAACTCCCGTTACGTCGCGAAGGCCCATTTCTTTTAGGGCCATAACAGCATGACCCGGCCCGGCGGAGACCACAAGGGCCCGCGAATGTTTAGAAAAGAGATTCTTCGCCTGTAGAGTCTGGAACTGTGCTTTAAATGAATCAACTGTTTGGATCCAAGATTTTGTGGACCATAAACGACGGTTGTGTTTCTTTATGGAGGTTTTAGTTCGGTGGGAGAAATCGCAGGTGGATTTGGGGAAGCGGTGGTGTGGCTTAGGTTTGGTGAGATTGGGATTAACGCATGTTTCAGGGGTTTTAATGAAAATAAGGAAAAGGATAAGGCTGGCTATAATGAGGAAGGCTAAAGAAAGCTTGTTCAGGAAGCTTTGGACGTACCTATCCATGGTTGTTCTGCATGCATTTGGATCTCACTGGACGAGAGAGAGAGTAACGTTGATGAAGGAGAGTGATGAAACGCCACCGTTTTAGAAGGATGAATATGTAGGACTTACGTGGGTATATAGTGTTAGATTATTAAGTTGCAGCCATATGAGAGATTAGACACAATCATATCGATATAAAATCATAATCTTGAGTTAGAGTCTAAGGAAGCGTACCGTTAAACTCCATAGATTCAGCAGTGATAGCAAACGACGATTAAGCCTGAGACCAACTTCCACGATCCACTAGCTACGCGCTCTCACAGCCCAGAGAACTTGACTGACGGGACGTCTACCGTTACCACGTATTCAAGAGGCAGAATACGCTAGGGTTTTCTAATAGAAAGGGAAAAGGGGGTTGACCTCTATTTATAAAGAGTGCCTACCCATCACAGACCAATAGTTATTGGGCCTCACTTATCCATAGACACAATATTTAATATTAGGCTTTTTCTTTATCCACCACTTGGGCCACGTCACTATCCTTTCAGGCTATAGCCAATTAACTTAAGTCCAAATTCCAACATTCTCCCACTTGGACGCCAATGTTAATTGAAGACAAGAAAACAATTTTAAATATCTGAGTTTTAAGAAAATCATTTTGAAGAAAGATTTTAGACTCTACGGTGGCCACACTACTCACATAGCCAAGGATAGAATGACCCATATAACAATCCATTCAGTCTCAATAGAGAAGACTAACAATGAATTGTAGCAGGCATCACACTATTTTAAGGTATGAATTCTATCTACGACCACATATGCTAGAATTTCCATCAACATGGATCAAACATGTGTGCTAAGCATTTTATCTTTCTAATCAAGGTGAATAGATTCACACCTCTTAGAAAGAAATAATCCTCCAAGTGATATTATAACCATATCACCTCAGGAGCCTCCAAGTGACACAAAATCATATCACCTTAGGAGGATTTCCTTGTGCCTTACCCGGAATAATCAAGGCAACAAGCAGCAAGACTCAAAGATATCATGAGTTTATGCAATGTCCAATTGGAAATAAAAACAAATAAATTATCATGTTAGTCATAAGCATAACAGATATCAAATAACACAAGCTTGCATAAAAATAGAATTTATTAAAAGCAATATCTCAGTCAGCAATTACAAAGTAACCCCCACTGACTAAAGCACATCAAAAGAGTCTAAAATACCCATATTTTTAGCATGTTCATTAAACACTACATGCCTAAGACCTTTAGTCAAAGGATCAGCCAACATAGATTCTGTGCTAATATGCTCAATACATATATCACCTTCTTTTACCATGTCTCTAACCTTAAGAAACTTAAGGCTAAACCATGCTTAGAGCCTCTTGTTCTCTTGTTATTCTTNNNCTTCCTAAGGTTGATTTCAAAGTGTATTTAAGGTGTTTGATTTGATTTTTACATCTGCCTGGGCACTTTGATATTGGTTTGGATTTAAATCTGGTCCTATTTGATGCTGTTGAACTTCGATCTGCTGCACTGTTACTGATCTCTATCTTCTCTCTTGTAATCATACATTTCCAGGTACTCATCTCAATTGCTTCGATGTAGCTGTCAAAAATGGAAAATGAAATAAAGCATGGCTCACGTTTTCTGTTTCGTGATTCGCACTCGTTTGAATGATGTATATCAATAACTAGACATTGCTAGTTAATGTATGCTTGTTTGATACAGTTTAGGCCAGACTTGTAATAATATGGACTTTGAAGTCTGAACTGTACTAGACTGTAATTCTGAATTTGTATTCATTTGTTCTGGAGCAGTATCCTAATGTAGTGTAGTTGGATCTCCATGTTAGCTAAAATCAGTACATTAGCAGGTTTATCCTCAAATTGAAGTTCAGTTTAGTGTAGTAGAATTAATATCGTAGCTGAGACAGACACAACTGGAGTAAAATTAGATTGAACTGGGACGCCAACTCTTTTTAATTTAACAGCTTAATGTCTCATTCGAAAATCAATAATCACACCTTTGTATAATTTGGTTTATTTGGATGTCAGTAGGTCCTCTAGTGTAACTGTTTAAATCACGATTCAATGCAAATGTCATACTGACTGTCTCATACTCCTTCAATTATTAGCGTTTTGGTTTAATTCATGTGGAACAACTTTTAGATTTGTGTTGCTTTAAGTGTATTACTGAAATTAGAATCCCATTGGGGAATTAGGCGTCAAGTTGGCTATGAAGATCTGAGGTCTCCAAACGTGTTTGGGCCTGGGCCACATCCAGCAGCAGGCTGATTTTGTAGTATAGACCTGGGGGTAATTTCCCCTCGTTGGGCTTATCTTGGAGCCCAATGGTTGGAATGTGGTGCAGAATTGCCATTTGGTCCAATAATGAATTAAGTAGGACTTTTTCCTCCATTATTAGAGACAAACAAAAATAGAAAATCATAGTTGCTTTTAGACTTGCCTTTTTAAAATAAAATGAGATGAGCCTCGCCAAATAAAAATACAAAGTTGCGGGGCCCTCTTTAAATGTATAAAATACTCAGAATTCGGGAAGGGCCGTTTAGCGAATTTCACGGTCTTCCCCAAAGATAATAACTCGTTAGTCACATTAGGCGCGTTTTAATAATCTTACCTTCTTAATTACGGGTGCACATTTATGTGACCCAAATCCAAATCTCAACGGAGTCGAAGTGTGTTAACAATCACGGGTGCACTGGTGCGACGTGGTTCAAGACGCATTTTCACGACGTTGCAATTCTTAAAAATAAAAATAAAAGCGGTTTATTAATAAAAGGCACATAGGGTAGAACATGTTTTAAAGTCAGGTAAAATCAAATACAACAGTTGAGCGACCGTGCTAGAACCACGGAACCTGGGAGTGCCTAACACCTTCTCCCGGGTTAACAGAATTCCTTATCCGGATTTCTGGTTCGCGGACTGTTAACAGAGTCATAATTTCCTTGGTTCGGGATCCAATCGGTGACTTGGGACACCATTAATTTCTCAAGTGGCGACTCTGAATATTAATAATAAATCCCGTTCCGATTGTCCTTTAATTGGAAAAACTCCTTTACACCCTCACAGGTGTAGGAAAAAGGAGGTGTGACAGCTCTGGCGACTCTGCTGGGGACAAGAACCCAGAACTTTTGGTTCAGGGTTCAAAATTCGAGCTTAGATATATTGTTGTATTTGGCTTTATCTGATTTTCCTACATGTTTCATTCTAAATGTGCAAAACGTTGCTTTTTACCGCTTTGATATTATCTGAACTGTATATAAACTGTGCCGAAACCCTTCTCTTCTCACCTCCGGGGATGTGCTTACTGGTTGAGACTCCCTATTCTGTTAGTGTCAATACCCTTAAATAAGAAAGAGGCCGGACAAGTTACTAAGCCGGATGGCCTTTTGGTTCCCGGTACGTAGCCCCCTCCTCGACCCGAGTTGTCCGCTCGGGTACACAGTCTAGAACATATACCCAGGTTTTGAACCTAGCATAACTTGACCTCATGCCGGATCCCTAGTAGGAACGCTTATCTGCATCACGTGCTTTTTGACTTAGGGGATTCAACACAGGGGTTGGGTCCGTCTAGGACAGGTGTACCCGGAATAATGGACCATCCTGATGTCCTACTTGTGCATTTATCTGTTTTGGACTCGCATGCTGACCGGCTTTGAATATCTGGGAAAAATTGGAAAAAAAACAAAGAGGGAAAAAGAGAAAATAGCAGTGTAGAGAGTTAATTTCCTATATTAGAAAAACCAATGTCCAAGTAGTGCCGAAATGCTGCCAGATTTTTGAGAAAAACAAAAGGAAAAAAAAGAGTTTTATTTTCAAATTAGTTGTTTAGTTGCCACTGAAAAAGAAAATATAATAAAGAGTCTTGCTTTCAGAAATAGTGTATTTGCCTTCAAAAATAAAACAAAAAGAGTCTTGTTTTCAAAATAGTTAGATTTATTTCCCCGAACTACGCTGGTTTGATTCTCACCGGGTGTGAGATACGTAGGCAACCCTCATCGGGTCCAACCTCCCTTTGCAAAAATAGCCAAAAATGCCAAAATTTTCAATTTCGTCATGAATAAGTCGGGTGACGCCATTCTTGTCAAAATAAGCCAAACGTCCCCAAAAGGGCGCCGGAAGGCTGTTTTTGCAAAAACAGCCACCCTGAGTCATTTTAAAACGGTTTGCGGGCACAGCCTTAAAATCTCCCTTTCGGAAGTGCTGAAAGGCCGTAACTGCAAAATCGGCCATTTGTTTTACAATTGGAAATTTGAACAAAAATGGTGTCAGTTTTTTTTCTTTTAGGTCAAGATAAGTGATTAAATCACCTTAATAAATGTGCAGGATGAGCACGATTCAAAATAAGGGGAACTTGCATATAGGCCCGCGGCGAGACCGAACGATGTCCCGCGGGCACCAGGAGCTTTAATGTATTCATGATTGTCTTTTGAGTCTTTATTTCCTTTTCTACCAGAGTTTGTCTTCTGAGTCTGTATTTCCTTTTCTAATAGAGTTTGTCATTTGAGTCTATATTTCCTTTTCTACGGGAGTCTGTATTTCCTTTGTTAAAAGTCAGTCAGTTGATTGAGTCCGTTTTTCGTTTAAAATGGAATAGGGATGGTGGAGTCTGTAGTTCTTTTCTGCATTAGAGTCTGTTAGTTGTTTTGAGTCTTTGTAATAGACGTATTTGCTATCAATAAAATTGAAATTCCCAAAAATATTTTGCTTCTACTTTACATTTATTCTGCAAGAACTACGCTTGATCTGATTCACGCGGGGTCGTGATAAGTAGGCAATCTCCATAGGATTCGACTATAACTAAATGAAAAAAAAAGGAAAAACAAGAAAAGAATGAAAGGAAAAAGGTGAAAAACAAGAAAGGAAAGAAAACAAAAGAGGGGAAAAGAAAAACAAAAAGAAAATAGGAAACCAAACAAAAGCAAACAAGAGCAAATGAAAAGGGACCAAAGGAAAGAAAAGAGCGGAAAAACAATTTTGAGGAAAGGAGCGAATAGGAACAAGGAAAAACCAAGGCAAAAGAAAAGAAGAAAAAAAGGAAAGAGGGAAAAATAAGAGAGAAAAGCAAAAGAATGAGAGGAAGGGCATGGCAAATAAAGGAAAATGAAAAGGCCGGGGTGACGCATGCGACCGATCAAAAGCATAATAGGAACTGTTAACTGCCTAGGTGCATTCACTCCCCAAATGTGCGGGTACCAATATGTTAAATGCCCTAACGCTAACGTGATGGTTTCCTTTTGTCATGTCATTCCAGAAAGGTGGTTGGTTTGTGGTTTGAAAGTGGTAACTCTTCTTTACAACACAAGGACAAAAGGCAATGGCAAACAACAAGAGAAATGAGTTGGTGGATACTGGTGCTCGACAACAGTTGGTGGAACGGGATAATGGGTTGGTTGAAGAGGTGCGCATGCTGAGACAACACATGACAGACATGTATCAAGCCTGGGTGACTGGGAAGGCGCCACCCCCGCCACCACCAATTTTCCCGGACACTACCCTTACCCAAACTCCCAACACAATACCAGATGATCCTCCATATTCTCCGGATACACCCGCTTATCACACTCGCCCCAACTACCCTAGTAGCTCCATCGCTCATCCTGCAGTCACTTCTCCCCAATATTGCCCTCTGTCATATCCGTTACCCCCAAGACAATGAATACCCACCCAAAGCGCGTAATGCCCGATTTCACCCTCCAGAGGTTGCCCACAGGGTCCTTGATCCATACAAGAAGAGCTCCCGGGATGAGCAGATTCATGGTAGAAATGAAAGGGTTACGGGAAGAGCAGGGCGAGATGAGGTACCCAGGAAGTTGACAAGCACAGAACAGCCCTTAAGGGACAAGCGAAGAGTGGGAGGTCAGGGTAGCATGACTTGCAAGGGACCGATTGTGCCACATGACACCTTCCTGCCCGCAGGATTCAAAGTACCAAACTTCAACTTGTATGATGGGCGTGGAGATCCGGTAGCCCACCTGAGGGTCTATTGCAACGAAATGAGGATTGTTGGAGAGAAAGATGACGTGATGATGGCATATTTCAGTGAAAGCCTAACTGTGGCAGCTTTGGACTGGCATGGTCGTCAAAATGTCGACGAGTGGCTTACATTGGGTGATATGGCTCAGGACTTTGTCCGATACTTCCAATGCAAATCAAGTGTTGCCCCAGACCACACCTCGCTATCCAAGATGGAAAAAAGGCCAGAGGAAAGCTTTAATGAGTTTGGGCTCAGATGGAGGGAGCAAGCTGCTCGAGTCAGTCCCCCGATCAGCGAAGGAGAAATGGTTAAGCTTTTTCTACAGGACCAGGGACCCACCTACTATAGTCATTTGATCCCGGCCCTAGGTAAGCCTTTCAATAATGTATTAAAAATGGGGGAGCTAGTGGAAGAAGGAATCAAGTCAGGCAAAATCGTGAGTCGTTCGGAAGCCATTCAGAACGTACCAGTAAGCTTGGTTGGAAGGAAGAGGAACAGAAAAGACAATCCAATAGGTTTTCCCGATCANTTTAAAAAAATTTAGGTGCATACGTTTCGCGTAGCCCGCTTTTTTCTAGAAAATATACCAAATAGAGCGAGGCTGGGCAAGCGACAAGGCCGGGCAGACTTCAGTGCTCCCGGTACGTCGCCCCCTCCTCGGCCCCAGTTGTCCGCTCGGGTACCCCAAGTCTAGACCAAAACCCCAAGTTTTTTTAAACCTAGAAGAACACAGCCCCATGCCGGATCCCTAATAGGAGCGCTTGTTTGCATCACGTGCATTTTGGCTTAGGAGACTCAACACAGGGGTTGGGTCCGTCTAGGACAGGTGTACCCAAAAATAATAGACCATCATGATGCATTCTATGTGCTACGTGAACATTTATTTGTTTCGGCTTGCATGCTGACCGACTAGATAAGAAAAAAAAAAAAAGAGGGGAAAAATCAAAAAAAAAAAAAAAAGAAGAGAAAAACAAGAGAGAAAAAGACCAAGAGTGATGAAGAAATAAAGCCCGGCTCTAAAACCCGATATTTGAAAATACCTCGAAACTCTGCCGAATTTTTCAAAAATAGTTATTTTCCAAAATCAAAGCTGCCCGAACTACGCATACCTGATTCTCGTCTTTCGGGGCGTGATACGTAGGCAACCCACATAGGGTTCGGTCTTCCTAGTAAATGTTAGGTTCTTGGCTTTGCGGGGTCTTAGCCAAATTTTGCACTTCCAGCCATCTTTTGGCCAAATAAGCCACTTTGCAAAAATAACCTCAATCATGTCTTGCATGTGTCTAGTAGGGCATGTTATTGTCTCACATAGTGTTGGTTTATGTTTTCTCATACAGGTGTGGATTTATTTATCGGAGTTTGGGCATGACATACACCCTAGGATCACTGCATTCAGGAGCTGCTCGAGGAGCCATTTTAGGTTTTTGAGTCAATTATTCATGTTTTACTTTTTAGTCCTGTATAGTGGCATTCAGTCTTTTAGGTGATGTCAGAGTTTGTAATAAGTCTAGTTAAGTTTGCCTAGTCTTTTGTTATTCTTATTTGTATTTGGAGATGTGTTACAAGTCAAAAAATCCAAACAAAAGAGAAAGAAATTTTGTGTTTTTATATTTTCGTTATAGGGTTTCTTTAGAATACCAATTTTAGAAATGAAAAAAAAAATTCCTTTGAGGTGGTTTTTTTTTTTAGGCAATTGATATCAAAATAAAAAGTGCTTTTATATTTTCTTTAGTATATTAAGACTAAAATTCAGAAAAAAGAGAATTTTCTTTTAGTACCTTTTTAAAGAGTTTTCTGTAAGGTTTTAATTTCAAAAATCCAAAAAGATTTTCTTGTGAGGTTCTTCTTTGGAAAATTAATAAAGAAAAAAAAATTCTTTTATTTTCATTAGAACTTTAGGACATTGTACATAGAAGAATAAGGAAACATACTTTACTTCCTTCCTAAAAAAAATCAAAAATATTTTTCCTCTTCTAGGATTTTTCCTTAATAGAGCATTTGTTTCAAAAGGATAACTTCTCTTACTTCTCTTTTCTTATTAGATAGTCATCAAGGTAAAAAAAAAGAAAAAGAAAAAATAAGAGAATGCCAGTTTGTTTACTTTACTCCTGAAATCCCAGAACTACGCTCGGTCTGATTCATGCGGGGTCATGATACGTAGGCAATCTCCATAGGATTCGACCATAACCAAAAGAAAGAAAAAGAGTGATAAAAAAAATAAGAAAGAAAAATAAAAAAGAAAAAGAGGAAAAGAAAAAGAGAGGAAAATAGGAGAGAAAAGAAAAAAGAAGAGAGAAAATAAGAAATCGTGAGAAGAAAACAATGGCAAAAAGAGAGAAGGGAAAATAAGAGAGAAAAACGAAAGAAAAGAGGGAAAGGCAAGAGACCAACAATGAAAACCAAGAGGGAATAATGAGAGAAAAGTCATGAGGAATACAGAAAAGGAAAGCCGGGATGACGCATGCAATCCAAGCAAAAGCATAATAGGAACTGTTAACTGCCTAGGTGCATTCATTCTCCAAATGTGCGGGTACCAATGTGTTAAATGCCCTAACGCTAACGTGATGGTTTCATTTTCTCATGTAGTTCCAGCAAGGTGGTTGGTTTGTGGTTTTAAAGTGGTAACTCTGCTTCACAACACAAGGACAAGAGGTAATGGCAAACAACAAAAGAACTGAGTTGGTTGATACCAGTGTTCGATAACAGTTGGTGGAACGGGATAATGGGTTGGTTGAAGAGGTGCGGATGCTGATACAACACAGGATAGACATGTATCAAGCGCCACCATCAATTTTCCCGGACACTACCCTTACCCAAACTCCCAACATAATACCAGATGATCCTCCATATTCTCCGGATACACCCGCTTATCACACTCGCCCCAACTACCCTAGTAGCTCCATCGCTCATCCTGCAGTCACTTCTCCCCAATATTGCCCTCTTGTCATATCCGTTACCCCAGACAATGAATACCCACCCAAAGCGCGTAATGCCCGATTTCACCCTCCAGAGGTTGCCCACAGGGTCCTTGATCCATACAAGAAGAGCTCCCGGGATGAGCAGATTCATGGTAGAAATGAAAGAGTTACGGGAAGAGCAGGGCGAGATGAGGTACCCAGGAAGTTGACAAGCACAGAATAGCCCTTAAAGGACAAGCGAAGAGTGGGAGGTCAGGGTAGCATGACTTGCAAGGGACTGATTGTGCCACATGACACCCGCCTGCCCGCAGGATTCAAAGTACCAAACTTCAACTTGTATGATGGGCGTGGAGATCCGGTAGCCCACCTGAGGGTCTATTGCAACGAAATGAGGATTGTTGGAGAGAAAGATGACGTGATGATGGCATATTTCAGTGAAAGCCTAACTGGGGCAGCTTTGGACTGGCATGGTCGTCAAAATGTCGACGAGTGGCTTACAAAGGGTGATATGGCTCAAGACTTTGTCCGATACTTTCAATGCAAATCAAGTGTCACCCCAGACCGCACCTCGCTATTTAAGATGGAAAAGAGGCCGGAGGAAAGCTTTAATGAGTTTGGGCTCAGATGGAGGGAGCAAGTTGCTCGAGTCAGTCCCCCGATCAGCGAAGAAGAAATGGTTAAGCTTTTTCTACAGGCCCAGGGACCCACCTACTACAGTCATTTAATCCCGGCCCTGGGTAAGCCTTTCAATGATGTGTTAAAAATGGGGGAGCTAGTGGAAGAAGGAATCAAGTCAGGCAAAATCGTGAGTCGTTCGGAAGCCATTCAGAACGTACCAGTAAGCTTGGTTGGAAGGAAGAGGAACAGAAAAGACAATCCAATAGGTTTTCCCGATCAATATTTCCAGCCTCTACATCGTCCCTGTGGTTATCCTTGTGCATTAGATGACCCTCCCCGACGCCACTTCTCTCCACAGAAATCCCAAAATCGCGCATCATATTCTCAATACCCAGCTCCTCAAAATGCCCATCTACCCCCGCAAGCTTACCAAAAACACCCCGGATCAGGTTTTCGGCCCAATCCAGCGTTTAAGAATGAGAGGTTACGGAAGAAGAAGACCTTCACTCCATTGGGAGAATCATATGCCAGTCTGTTCCAGAGGCTAAAGACATTGGAAATGTTGAAGCCGATACAGATAAAAATGTCGAACCCTCTCCCAAAGAAGTTTGATCCTTCTCAAAAGTGCGCATATTGCTCAGGTGCCCTGGGGCACGACATAGAGAAATGTTGGAATCTGAAGAATGCAATTCAAAAGCTTATTGATGCAGGTGACATCGTCGTGCAAAATCCAGATGCAACGAACACTGGCCAAGATCCATCTCTTGTGCACAATGAAACGCATATGGTAGGTATGATTGATTGTGAGAATGAGCCGGCAGAAGAAACCCAGAAGCAGTTTGCTCAGAACAACGTGATGAAGATTTGTGAAAATTCCAGCAATCTTGGTGTGAAATTCAGTGGCTAAGACGTCATGCTTGGTAATTGGAAAGACGCTCCATCTCTTGGAGTTTTGATGGTTTATTTTGTTGTCATTTCTGTTGTCCGGATTATTTCAGGGTTGTAATCCGGATATTGTCTTGTTACTCAAACCCTTCTATCCTTTCACTTTGTCTTGTTTGTCTCGTCGTAGTAGCCTTTCACCGTCAGTCTAATGCAATTCTCTGTTTCCCGCCATTTCTAGTCATTTTATCTGGTTCCTTTCTCCTTTTGCAATTCTCTTCATGCTGGTTCTGGTGACATGACATACACGCATAATTCTCAGCCTGGTCAGTTTGGTAATGAAGCAATAAAACAATGTTAAAGATGTAAGGACAGTCAAGGGATTTTGAAATCTCTTCAAGCCCAAATCAAGTGAAACTGGGGGGCAGATAGGACATAAAGAAATACTGTTGAAATGCATCATGCCGCATCAGGTTGAAGCCAAAGGCAAGTTTGCCCAATTGTCAGGGGCCGTTCATGGTAAGGAAAGTGAGAGTGTTGTCCAATGGTGCTTTGTAGGAGGCAAATGTGCGGATATGGTTATCAAGTCTGATACAATCAAGATGTTACAAATGTTTTCCTTGGTTTGTTTAATTGTGTTGTTTGTACTTGGCATGTTTTGAAGATCGGAATGACGAAGGCATTTTATTCTGCTATCTAAACACTTTATCCTTTGTTACCCCTNGATCTAGACGAACTAACAAAAGTTCACTACTACCCTCAACCTTTCTCCCTTTTTGGAACTCCTCCCTTTCCTACTACCCACACAAACAGTAATAAGCTCATCAACACTCCACTTATCCTTTTGTGCATTATAGGTTGTCTTAAGTTGGTTAAACTGCTCAGGAAGGGACCTTAGAGATTGGTGAACAAGAAACTTATCGGTAATGGTTACACCTAAATTGTTCAGTTTGGTAGCAATGTTAACCAATTTCATAATATGATCACGGACACTACCTTACAAGGTCATACTTTATGGTGGACAGGGAATCAATCAGGCCACCTATCTCAGATTTATCAGATTCTAGGAATTTCTGTCCAATGGCACTCAGGAAATCTTTTGCATTTCCATTATCCTTAATTGCACCCTTTATGTGATCAGAAATGGACCTCTTCATGATCATAAGGCTCAATTTGTTAGCCTTCATCCATTTTTCATACTTAGCCTTTTCATTAGCAGTGCTAGTAGTTGTAAGTTCAACAGGTTTTTGTTCAGTCAATGCAAAGTCCAGGTCCATCAGACCTAACACTATTTCAGCATCCTGTTTCCACTTCTTGTAGTTGCTACTTGTGAGCACGTGATTTTTGCCCTATATGAATTATTCCTAAAAATTCAAACAAAATGATTTCTTTANGTTTAAGAATGAGAGGTTACGGAAGAAGAAGACCTTCACTCCACTGGAAGAGTCATATGCCAGTCTGTTCCAAAGGCTAAGGACACTGGACATGTTGAAGCCGATTCAGATAAAAGTGTCGAACCCTCCTCCAAAGAAGCTCGATCCTTCTCAATAGTGCGCGTACTGCTCAGGTGCCCTGGGGCACGACATTGAGAAATGTTGGAATCTGAAGAATGCAATTCAAAAGCTTATTGATGCAGGCGACATCGTCGTGCAAAATCCAGATGCAACAAACACTGGCCAAGATCCATCTCCTGTGCACAATGAGACGCATATGGTGGGTATGATTGATCGTGAGAATGAGCCGGCAGAAGAAACCCAGAAGCAGTTTGCTCAGAACAACGTGATGAAGTCTTGTGAAAATTCCAGCAATCTTGGTGTGAAATTCAGTGGCTAAGACGTCATGCTTGGTAATTGGAAAGTCGCTCCATCTCTTGGAGTTTTGATGGTTTATTTTGTTGTCATTTCTGTTGTCCGGGTTATTTCAGGGTTGTAATCCGGATATTGTCTTGTGACTCAAAACCTTCTATCCTTTCATTTTGTCTTGTTTGTCTCGTCGTAGTAGCTTGTGTAGTGTTGTTTAGGTTTGTTCAGGGGTTGTAACTCTAGTCTAGTTTGCTTGTTTCATTGTTTAAACCCTTTCACCGTCAGTCTAATGCAATTCTCTATTTCCTGCCATTTCTAGTCATTTTGTTTAGTTTTCTTCTCCTTTTGCAATTCTTTTCATGCTGGCTCTGGTGACATGACATGCACGCATAATTCTCAGCCTGGTTTTAAAAGTCAGTTTAGTAATGAAGCAATAAAACAATGTTGAAGATGTAAGGACAGTCGAGGGATTTTGAAGTCTCTTCGAGCCCAAATTGTGTGAAACTGGGTCAGACGGAACATAAAGAAATACTGTTGAAATGCATCATGCCACATCGGTTTGAGACTAAAGGCAAGTTTGCCCCGAGTCTACAGGGGCCGTTCATGGTACCGAGATTATTGTCCAATGGCGCTAGGTAATTAACAAATGTAGAAAGCAAATGTGTGGATATGGTTAGTAATTCTGGTGCAATCAAAAGATGTTACGTATGTTTTCCCCATGTTTATTTAATTGTGTAGTTTGTACTTGGCATGTTTTGGAGATTGGAATGACGAAGGCATTTTGTTCTGCTATCCAAACACTTTATCCTTTGTTACCCCTTTGAGCCTCGGTTATTTTCTTGCATACCCCTCTTTCGGAATCAATAATAAAACTCGTAAGCCCGAGGGGGGAAAGAAAATGGAGAAACAAGAGAAAAACAGTGAAAAGGAAAAAGAAAAGGAAGGAATGAAAAGAGAGAGAAAGAAAAAGGGAGAAGAAAAGAAAAAAAAAGAAGAGAAAGGAGAAGAAAAAGAAAAAAAAGAAGAAGAAAAAAAAACAACAAAAAGAGAAAAGGAAGAAAGAAAATAAAAGAAAAGAAAAGTGGAAGAAAAGGAAAGATTGCAACAACGAACGTAGTTTTATGACCTGAACTACGTTTGACTTGATCCCGAAAGGGTACGTAGGCAGCCTCTCTGAGGTTCAGTCATACCGAAATAAAAGTCCCAAAAGTCCCCAAAAAGGAAACTGGGGCAGAAGTTGTGATTGTTGTGGGAGATTTGATCCCGAAAGTTGTAATTTTAAACCCATGATGAAATTGTTTTGAGCTTTTAATACCCTTTCTTTCTAACCCTATCCAAAAGACCACATTACGGTCCAAAGGAAGACCTTCTGATCAATCTTCGAGAGATGCCAAGTCAAGCGAGCAGAGGTGAATCATATCAGGGGCAACACTCCGGTCCAAACGAAGGAAATTGAAAAATGAGAGAGCCCTATCAATGAAAACCCTCACGGGTACCGCAAGGCGACGAAAGATGAGAGAAATCATAAATGAGAGAGTCTTATTGGTGAAAACCTTCACGGGCACCATAAGGCGATGGTGAGTTGAGAAAAAAGACCAAAAATGAGAGAGGCTTGATGGTGAAAACCCACGGGCACTACAAGTCGAATAAGGATTGTGAATCAGATCGGATAAGCGGAGCATTGAAGCCTAGTTTCACGGCAAAAAGGTACAACAAGAGCTGAACATCAGATTTGCTTAACAGAATAGGCTGCACGTGCATGTCAAGGTCATCAGAGTCGGTATCCACATCCGATAGGTTTCTACTTTGTAGTTTTCTTGTTAGGAATCATCTCTTTCCATTATCCTTTACTCTGTTCCTATTGTCTTGTTTACTCCCTCTTTCTGAGTCTGTGTGGTCATAACAAGTGAGAAATGACTTCAAAATCTGCCACCAGCTTTCCAATTGAACAAAACGGGATCTGGCCAGCATATCAAATTGTCATAAGTCAGGAAAAAACAGCAGGCACACTGAGTTGGCAACAATCTACATGCTTTGGGATCCTTGTGAAATGCAAGGGCTTGGTATTTGTCAATTCATGAACAACGCAACAAATGAAGGGTTTAGAGTGAACGGATCAAAGGTATTTTCGGTAAAACACGAAAGGTTTGGTACATATCAGATGGAGGGTATTTGGTGAACGGATCAGAGATATTTTCTGCGTTAAGGGTAACAAAGAAAGTGGTTAGCAAGGTCTCCAAGTGAGAATCGGTTATCAAGGCAAGTGAAGGAACAATACAACTTCAAGGCCGAGGCCGGTGATTAAGTCAAGAAAGAACATCATGTACGCGAAGTGGGAGCAATAGACGTGCTTTGGGATTCATATGAGACATAAGGGTTGGGGGATGCAGTTCATGCAATGCAATAAGTAGAGGATATCGGGAACAAGCAAGGTCTTCGAGTGGAAATCAGTCATCTTGGCAAATGCAGAAGCAGCCGGCCTCAAAGTTCAAGGCCACAAACTAACCACCACATTTTAAACTCACAAGTTTTCTTTGTTTGAAACAGGAACAAAGCAGTGCAAGAAAGTTGGTTCAACAATAAGAAAAAAAGAAAAGAAAGAAAAAGAAAAGGAAGAAGAGGAGAGCCGACAAAAGGGAAGTTTCTAAAATCTTCGCCCTTGCCTGTCTTGCTAGAATGCATAAAATGCTGCCATTGCTTTTTACATTTTTTTCCTAAGATAACATAAGGACTTAGTCTGATGAATCTTCTCCTAGGATCTAAATCTTAGTCTGATGAATTGTTCTCCTAAGATAGATAACCTAGTCTGATGCATTTTCTCCTAGGATCGAAATCTTAGTCTGATGAATTTTTTCTCCTAAGATAGAAAACCTAGTCTGATGAATTTTCTCCTAGGATCTAAATCTTAGTCTGAGGAATCTTTCTCCTAAGATAGAAAACCTAGTCTGATGAACTTTCTCCTAGGATCAAAATCTTAGTCCGATGATCTTTCTCCTAAGATAATGAAAATGGACCTAGTCTGATAAATCTTCTCCTAGGATCAACATCTTAGTCTGATGAATTGTTCTCCTAAGATAGACAACCTAGTCTGATGAATTTTCTCCTAGGATCACAATCTTAGTCTGATGAATTGTTCTCCTAAGATAGAAAACCTGGTCTGATGAATCTTTCTCCTAGGATCAAACTCTTAGTCTGATGAATCTTTCTCCTAAGATAACAAAAATGGTAACCTAGTTTGATAAACTTTCTCCTAGGATCTAAATCTTAGTCCGATGAATTGTTCTCCTAAGATAGAAGACCTAGTCTGATGAATTTGCTAGTCAAAAGTCCTTGGTTTTACTCACAAGTGACGTACATTCCAATCAAGTCCTTAGTTTTATTCTCATCATTGCATCAATAGCTTAGATGATCTATATTTTGTTAACAACTCACAAATCTTCCCAGCCACCAAATTGGGGCAGAAAATTTTCTTTGTTGGTTTATTTTGTTGCAGTCAGGAGCCCACCTGGAGAACAAGGGAATACTTTTCAAGTTCAGCAGTCAGGAGCCCACCTGGAGAACAAGGGAAGTGCAATTCAATTTTAGCTTTTAATTTTTAATATTTGATAACAGGCTGTACCCAGTTACCAAACTGGGGCAGAAATTTTCTTTGTTGTTTATTTTGTTGCAGTCAGGAGCCCACCTGGAGAACAAGGGAATACTTTTCAAGTTCAGCAATCAGGAGCCCACCTGGAGAACAAGGGAATACTTTTCAAGCTTCCGCAGTCAGGCGCCCACCTGGAGAACAAGGGAAGTGCAATTCAATTTTAGCTTTTAATTTTTAATATTTGATAACATGCTGTACCCAGTTACCAAACTTGGGCAGAAAATTTTCTTTGTTGATTATTTTGTTGCAGTCAGGAGCCCACCTGGAGAACAAGGGAATACTTTTCAAGTTAAGCAATCAGGAGCCTACCTGGAGAACAAGGGAATGCTTTTCAAGTTTCAGCAGTCAGGCGCCCACCTGGAGAACAAAGGAAGTGCAATTNCCGGCACAGATCTCATTGCTATCATTACTAATCCATTCAGATGAGCACGCCAGGCATTGATGAAAATTTTGAATGAGGCCCATGTTCCTGATAAGATTTCTGTGAACCACTTAGAGAAAATAGCAAAAAAGATTTTCGAGGTCAACAGGGTTACGTTTTCTGATGATGAGCTGCCTTTGGAAGGCACTGAGCATAATAGAGCACTCTACCTCACGGTGAAATGTGAAGACTCTATGGTCACCCGGGTGCTGGTTGATAACGGGTCCAGTGCAAACATTTGCCCTTTTCTCCACCATGGAAAAGTTAAAGGTGGACAGTGAGAGAATCCATAAGAATAGTATTTGCGTACGAGGATTTGATGGAGGAGGCAAGGACACAGTTGGGGATATAGTGTTGGAACTGACGATAGGACCCGGTTGAATTTACTATGGAGTTCCAGGTGCTCGACGTAGCCGTCTCTTACAATCTCTTGTTAGGCCGACCCTGGATCCATGCAGCAAAAGCAGTGCCATCTACCTTGCACCAGATAGTTAAATTTGAGTGGGACAGGCAAGAGATTGTGGTGCATGGGGAAGATAGTTCGTGTACTCTGGGTGGTGCCATTGTACCTTTCATAGAAGCTGAAGACGACAAAGGTCCATGGGTTTATCAAGTCTTTGATACGGTATCGGTTGAAAAGATTTCGGAAGGTGAGTGTATTCCTGTGCCAAAAGTAGCTGCTGCATCCGTCATGGTTGCGTCGGAAATGCTGAAAAATGGATTTGTACCCGGAAAGGGCTTGGGTGCTTCTCTACAAGGCATCGAACAACCGGTATCCCTTCCTGCAAACCTGGATACTTTTGGTTTAGGCTTCAAGCCCACTGCTGTAGACATAAGGCGAGCTAGAAAAATGAAAAAGAAAGCATGGACCCTTCCAAAACCTATTCCCCGCCTTTCCCGTTCCTTTGTCAGGCCTGGTACTAAGAAGCGCCTAGCAACAACAATGCCCAGTGGTGTGGTTGATCCCGACAAGGAGCTGATTGAGAGGTTTGAAAAGCTGTTTGATGAGGTGAATGTATTGGAGGCCGGAGAGGGTCCATGCAAGGCAAATGTTCAGTTCGTGGGGCCCCAGGCAAAGCTTAACAATTGGGAAGCAACCTCCTTCCTACCCGGAGGGAGTCTTGGTAGTTAGTTTTGATTTCCTTTCAGTTTAATCTGGATTATTTCCAAGGTTGTAATTCGGATGCTATGTTCCGTCCGTTTGGATGAGTTAAACCTTGTTATCTTAAATATTAATGAAATGCATTTTTCCTCCTTTTTCATTCCTGATAGTTTTTATTTTGTCTTTCTTTTCTTTCTTGTACAGTCCCTTTTACGCTGGTTTCAGTGATGTGTCATGCATGAGGAGTCTTCGGCCTAGTCTTAAATGCCAATCTAACTCCAAAATAATAATACAAGAAATTGAGTGTGATGACAAAATAGAATGTGATGATCAGGAAGCTTTTGAGGAAATCGGTAAAGAATTAAGCCATTTTGAAGAAAAACCCAAACCTAATCTGAATGACACAGAGGCAATCAATTTAGGGGATCAGGAGAATGTGCGGGAAACGAAAATAAGTGTCCATTTGGAACATCAGCTCAGAGAAGAGATAATTAAAGCATTGTTTGAGTACAAAGATGTTTTTGCATGGTCATATGACGATATGCCTGGTTTAAGCACTGATTTGGTGGTCCACAAATTGCCCACCGACCCAGCATGCCCTCCTGTCAAGCAGAAGCTAAGGAAATTTAAAACAGACATTAGTGTGAAAATCAAAGAAGAGGTCACCAAGCAGTTTGAGGCAAAGATCATCCGGGTCACACGGTGTCCCGCCTGGTTAGCCAATGTTGTGCCTGTGCCAAAGAAGGATGGAAAGACCAGAGTGTGCGTAGATTACCGTGATCTCAATAAGGCGAGTCCAAAAGACAACTTCCCACTACCAAATATCCACATATTGATTGACAATTGTGCCAAACATGAGATTGGTTCCTTCGTGGATTGTTATGCGGGCTATCACCAGATTTTGATGGATGAGGAGGATGCGGAAAAAACGGCATTCATCACGCCTTGGGGAACGTTGTTATAGGGTCATGCCATTTGGGTTGAAGAACGCAGGGGCAACGTATATGAGGGCAATGACCACCATGTTCCATGACATGATACATCGGGAAATTGAGGTCTATGTAGACGACGTGATCATAATGTCGAGGAAATAATGTGACCATGTCAAGGACCTGAGGAAATTCTTCTAGAGACTCCGCAGGTACAACCTCAAACTTAATCCAGCAAAGTGTACGTTTGGAGTCCCATCTGGGAAATTGTTGGGATTTGTGGTAAGTCGGCGCGGTATTGAGTTAGACCCGTCCAAGATCAAAGCCATTCGGGAGCTACCGCCGCCAAGGAACAAGAAAGAGGTGATGAGTTTGCTTGGCAGGTTGAATTACATCAACAGGTTCATTGCCCAGCTCACAACGACTTGCGAGCCCATCTTTAAGCTGCTAAAGAAAGATGCTGCAGTTAGATGGACGGATGAATGTCAAGCAGCATTTGACAAGATTAAGGAGTATTTGGCTAGTCCACCTGTGTTGGTCCCGCCGGAGCCGGGAAGACCCTTGATCCTGTATCTGACAGTTTTGGATAACTCTTTTGGTTGTGTGCTGGGGCAGCATGACATCACATGAAGGAAAGAGTAGGAGATTTACTACCTCAGCAAGAAGTTCACATCGTATGAGGTGAAGTACACTCAACTTGAGAGGACGTGTTGTGCCTTAACCTGGGTAGCGCAGAAGTTGAAACATTACTTGTCAGCATATACCACCTATCTCATCTCTCGGTTGGACCCGTTGAAGTACATCTTTTAGAAGCCCATGCCCACAGGAAGGCTGGCGAAGTGGCAAATCTTGCTTACGGAGTTTGATATTGTCTACGTGACCCAGACTGCAATGAAAGCACAAGCGCTGGCTGATCATTTGGCCGAGAATCCTGTTGATGATGAATATGAACCTTTGAAAACATACTTCCCCAATGAGGAGATAATGCATGTTGAAGAATTAGAACAAGTCGAGAAGCCATGATGGAATCTGTTCTTTGATGGAGCTGCCAACGCCAAGGGTGTCGGGATAGGAGCAGTACTGATTTATGAGACAGGGTAACACTACCCTGTTACTGCTCAACTTCGTTTCTATTGCACCAATAACATGGCTAAATACGAGGCGTGTATCTTGGGTTTGAGATTGGCTATAGACATGGGTGTCCAGGAAATCTTGGTCATGGGTGACTCGGATCTTCTGGTACACCAGATTCAGGGTGAATGGGAGACACGAGATTTGAAGCTCATACCGTACCGGCAGTGTTTGCATGAACTTTGTCAACGGTTTCAATCAATAGATTTCAGGCATATTCCAAGGATTCACAATGAGGTTGCCGACGCTTTGGCTACTTTGGCGTCAATGCTGCATCATCCAGATAAGGCTTATGTGGACCCGTTACAGATTCAGGTCCGAGATCAGCATGCCTATTGTAATATGGGGGAAGAAGAGCTTGATGGTGAGCCGTGGTTCCATGATATCAAAGAATA
>NW_017671635.1:0-11598 GCF_001879085.1 Nicotiana attenuata | reverse complement strand
AATCAGGAGCCCACCTGGAGAACAAGGTAATTGGGAAGACGCTCCATCTCTTGGAGTTTTGGTGGTTTATTTTGTTGTCATTTCTGTTGTCCGGGTTATTTCAGGGTTGTAATTCGGATATTGTCTTGTGACTCAAACCCTTCTATCCTTTCATTTTGTCTTGTTTGTCTCGTCGTAGTAGCTTGTGTAGTGCTTAGGTTTGTTCAAGGGTTGTAACTCTAGTCTAGTTTGCTTGTTTCGTTGTTTAAACCCTTTCACCGTCAGTCTAATGCAATTCTCTGTTTCCCGCCATTTCTAGTCATTTTATCTGGTTCCTTTCTCCTTTTGCAATTCTTTTCGTGCTGGCTCTGGTGACATGACATGCACGCATAATTCTCAGCCTGGTTTTAAAAGTCAGTTTAGTAATGAAGCAATAAAACAATGTTGAAGATGTAAGGACAGTCGAGGGATTTTGAAGTCTCTTCGAGCCCAAATTGTGTGAAACTGGGTCAGACGGAACATAAAGAAATACTGTTGAAATGCATCATGCCACATCGGTTTGAGACCAAAGGCAAGTTTGCCCCAAGTCTACAGGGGCCGCTCGTGGTACCGAGACTGTTGTCCAATGGCGCTAGGTAATTGACAAATGTAGAAGGCAAATGTGTGGATATGGTTAGTAATTCTGGTGCAATCAAAAGATGTTACGTATGTTTTCCCCATGTTTGTTTAATTGTGTAGTTTGTACTTGGCATGTTTTGGAGATTGGAATGACGAAGGCATTTTGTTCTGCTATCCAAACACTTTACCCTTTGTTACCTCTTTGAGCCTCGGTTATTTTCTTGCATACCCCTCTTTCGGAATCAATAATAAAGCTCATAAGCCCGAGCGGGGAAAGAAAGTGGAGAAACAAGAGAAAAACAGTGAAAAAGGAAAAAGAAAAGAAAAGGAAAAGAAAAGAAAAAAGAAGAGAAAAGAAGAGAAAAGGAAAAAGAAAAGGAAAAGAAGGAAAAAAAACAAAGAAAAAAGAATAGAAAATAAAAACAGAAAAAGAAGAGAAAAGCAAAAGAAAAGAAAAGAAAGAAAAGGAAAATAAAGAAATGAAAAGAAAGAAAAGAAAAGTGGAAGAAAAGGAAAGATCGCAACAACGAACGTAGTTTTATGGCCTGAACTACGTTTGACTTGATCCCAAAAGGGTACGTAGGCAGCCTCTCTCTGAGGTTCAGTCACATCGACATAAAAGTCCCAAAAGTCCCCAAAAAGGAAACTGGGGCAGAAGTTGTGGTTGTTGTGGGAAATCTGATTCTGAAAGTTGTAATTTTGAACCCATGATGAAATTGTTTTGAGCCTTTAATACCCTTTCTTTCTAACCCTATCCAAAAGCCCACATTATGGTCCAAAGAAAGACCTTCTGATCAGTTTTCGAGAGATGCCAAGTCAAGCGAGTAGAGGCGAATCATATCAGGGGCAACACTCCGGTCCAAACAAGGGAAATGAAGAATGAGAGAGTCTTGATGATAAATGCCCTCACGGGTACCACAAGGCGATGAAAGCTGAGAGAAATTAAAAATGAGAGAGTCTTATTGGTGAAAACCTTCATGGGCACCATAAGGCGACAGTGAGATGAGAGAAAGACGCAAAATGAGAGAGGCTTGATGGTGAAAACCCTTCGGGCACTACAAGTCGAAAAAGGATTGTGATTCAAATTGGATAAGCGGAGCATTGAAGCCTAGTTTCACGGCGAAAAGGTACAACAAGAGCTGAACGTCAGATTTGCTTAACAAAATAGGCTGTAGATGCATGTCAAGGTCATCAGAGTCGGTGTCCACGTCCGATAGGTTTCTACGTTGTAGTTTTCTTATTAGGAATCATCTCTTTCCATTGTCCTCTACTTTGTTCCTTTCGTCTTGTTTACTTCCTCGTCCTGAGTCAATTCAGTCATAACAAGTGAGAAATGACTTCAAAATCTGCCACCAGCTTTCCAAAATAGGATCTGGCCAGCATATCAAATCGTCATAAGTCAGGAAAAACAGCAGGCACACTGAGTTGGCAACAATCTACATGCCTTGGGATCCTTGTGAAATGCAAGGGCTTGGTATTTATCAATTCATGAACAACACAACAAATGAAGGATTTGGGGTGAACGGATCAAAGGTATTTTCGGTAAAACACGAAAGGTTTGGTACACATCAGATGGAGGGTGCTTGGTGAACAGATCAGAGGTATTTTCTGCGTTAAGGGTAGAAAAGGAAGTGGTTAGCAAAGTCTCCAAGTGAGAATCAGTTATCAAGGCGGGTGAAGGAACAATAAACTTCAAGGCCGAGGCCAGTGGTTAAATCAAGAAAGAACATCATGTACACGAAGTAGGAGCAATAGACGTGCTTTGGGATTCATATGAGACATAAGGGTTGGGGGATGCCAGTTCATGCAATGCAACAAGTAGAGGATATTGGGAACAAGCAAGGTCTTCGAGTGGGAATCAGTCATCTTGGCAAATGCAGAAGCAGCCGGCCTCAAAGTTCAAGGCCACAAACTAACCACCACATTTTAAACTCACAAGTTTTCTTTTTTTGAAACAGGAACAAAGCAGTACAAGAAAGTTGGTTCAACAATAAGAAAAAAAAGAAAAGAAATAAAAGAAAAGGAAGAAGAGGAGAGCCGACAAAAGGGAAGTTTCTCAAATCTTCGCCCTTCCCTGTCTTGTTAGCGTGCATAAAATGCTGCCATTGCTTTTCACATTGTTTTCCTCCTAGGATCTAAATCCTAGTCTGATGGATTTTTCTCCAAATAGAAATCATAGTCTGATGAACTTTCTCCTAGGATCAAAATCTTAGTCTGATGAATCTTTCTCCTAAGATAGATAACCTAGTCTGATGAATTTTCTCCTAGGATCAAAATCTTAGTCTGATGAATCTTTCTCCTAAGATAGATAACCTAGTCTGATAAATTTTCTCCTAGGATCTAAATCTTAGTCTGATGAATTGTTCTCCTAAGATAGACAACCTAGTCTGATGAATTTTCTCCTAGGATCTCAATCTTAGTCTGATGAATTTTTCTCCTAAGATAGAAAACCTAGTCTGATGAAGTTTCTCCTAGGATCACAATCTTAGTCTGATGAATTGTTCTCCTAAGACAGACAACCTAGTCTGATGAATTTTCTCCTAGGATCACAATCTTAGTCTGATGAATCCTTCTCCTAAGATAACAAAAAAAAAGGGGCCTAGTCTGATGAATTTTCTCCTAGGATCACAATCTTAGTCTGATGAATTGTTCTCCTAAGATAGAAAACCTAGTCTGATGAATCTTTCTCATAGGATCAAATTCTTAGTCTAATGAATCTTTCTCCTAAGATAACAAAAAATAGTAACCTAGTCTGATAAACTTTCTCCTATGATCTAAATCTTAGTCCGATGAATTGTTCTCCTAAGATAGAAAACCTAGTCTGATGAATTTGCTAGTCAAAAGTCCTTGGTTTTACTCACAGGAGACGTACATTCCAATCAAGTCTTTAGTCTTATTCTCATCACTGCATCAATAGCTTAGGTGATCTATATTTTGTTAACAACTCACAAATCTTCCCAGCCACCAAACTGGGGCAGGAAATTTTCTTTGTTTGTTTTGCAGCAGTCAGGAGCCCACCTGGAGAACAAGGGAATGCTTTTCAAGTTCAGCAATCAGGAGCCCACCTGGAGAACAAGGGAATATTTTTCAAGTTCAGCAGTCAGGAGCCCACCTGGAGAACAAGGGAAATACAATTCCAATTTTATCTTTTAATATTTGATAACATGTTGTACCCAGTCACCAAACTGGGGCAGGAAATTTTCTTTGTTTGTTTTGCAGTAGTCAGGAGCCCACCTGGAGAACAAGGGAATACTTTTCAAGCTTCAGCAGTCAGGCGCCCACC
The DNA here is from genome assembly GCF_001879085.1 of Nicotiana attenuata. Lineage (NCBI taxonomy): Eukaryota > Viridiplantae > Streptophyta > Magnoliopsida > Solanales > Solanaceae > Nicotiana > Nicotiana attenuata. Next base: position 7,718 of record NW_017671635.1, on the reverse strand, counting down.
TGGAGAACAAGGGAAGTGCAATTCAAATTTTAGCTTTTAATTTTTTATATTTGATAACATACTGTACCCAGCCACCAAACTGGGGCAGGAAATTTTCTTTGTTTGTTTTGCAGTAGTCAGGAGCCCACCTGGAGAACAAGGGAATACTCTTCAAGTTTCAGCAGTCAGGAGCCCACCTGGAGAACAAGGGAATACTCTTCAAGTTTCAGCAGTCAGGAGCCCACCTGGAGAACAAGGGAAGTGCAATTCAAATTTTATGCTTTTAATTTTTAATATTTGATAACATGTTGTACCCAGTTACCAAACTGGGGCAGAAATTTTCTTTGTTATTTATTTTGTTGCAGTCAGGNGAACCACGGAACCCGGGAATGCCTAACACCTTCTCCCGGGTTAACAGAATTGCTTACTCGGATTTCTGGATCGCGGACTGTTAAACAAAGTCATAATTTCCTCGGTTCGGGAGTCAACTAGTGACTTGGGACACCATTAATCTCCCAAGTGGCGACTCTGAAATCTTAATAATAAATCCCGTTTCGATTGTCCTTTAAGTGGAAAAACTCCTTTATACCCTCTTCTGGGGGTGGTATGTAAAAAAGGAGGTGTGACAGCTCTAGCTGTGAGCACGTGATTTTTGCCCTAAGCAAATTATTCCAAAAGTTTCAAATAATTGATTTCTTTATTATTTTACAATTTTTGTCAATTTTTGTTAAATTTTTGTGTTAATTGGTTGCATTTTTACTCATATGAAAATACAAAAAATATGTACTTGCATTTAGGGATTTAATTTCACAATTTTAGTATTAATTAGGTATTAATTAGTTTTAGAACAAAATTTAAAGAAAATTGCAAAAAATAGTTTCTTTGCACTTTCAATTGTTAATTGTTGCATTTATCTTTAAATAGAGTTTTAAATAATTTTAGGAGTTAAATAGTTTAATTAGGTCTTTGTTTTGTTTTAGCATTTTATAAAATCAGAAAAATAAATAAATACAAAAATACAAAAAATAAAATACAAAAGCAAAGTGAATAAAATACAAGAAAACAAATAAAAGAATAAAGAAGGGAAATGACTGCCAAGAATTGGGCCAAATTACCCAGGCCCAAACAAAAAATGCCCCACCCCAACCTAGCCCAAACAACCCTGCCCGGTCCAATTGCCCCATATTCAAAACGACGTCGTTTTGACGTCGTTTAATCTTGGTCATTCATCTTATCTCATCCAACGGCCCTCGATTAATAGGCGTATTACATAAATATAGTCTTAATAATTTGTCTATAACCCTAACAATTTAATCCTTTCTTCCTCGTACCCTTGCCCCCTCTCCGCCGGCCACTTCTCCTCCGCCATTACTCCGCCCTTCTCCACCGCTTCCCCCCCCCCCCCCCATCTCCGCCGGCCGGAAATCGTCGCCGCCGGCGGCGCAACCCCAATCGACCCCAAAATTTCACCCCTGAATCCCTGTCCCCTCCTCGTTCCAAATCCGTAAATATCATTCTTCAAACCTTAGCCCTGTGTTTCGAATTTTCGATCAAAACTCTGGCCAAAACTTAAAGTAACCCAAATTGTACCAAAATTACACCGTAGAATCGCCATAACCTCCCCTATCGAACCCCCCAGACCCCGTCCCTCGAATCCACCTAGAACCGTTCGAATATAGTTTTGAACTTTGCCGGCCAAAACCCTAACGGGTCCAAACTGCTCCAAATTGATGCTCCATAATCCCTGACCTTCTTTGAGATGAATTCAATGTCAAAGATTCTTAAATCCAACTAAAAGACTGCCTAGTTTTGATCTGAAAATAAGTGAGTTTCTTTTCCTTTGTTCTTTCTTTTCTTTTTGTGCTGATCTTGTGATATTAATTCCTATGATAATTTTTAGCTGGAAACTTTTGTTCTAACTTCGTATTATGATTTCTACGATAAGTATGCTATGCTTTGATAATTGGTTGTTAATTAGTCTTGCTGGGTTCGGTTAAATTGGTAATCTGATATTAGTTACTTAATTAGTTCAATGTTTAGATAATTACCTTGTTAGCCAGTGTTTGTTGATTGTTCTGTTAACATTTTTGTTTTTAGTTTAATCATTTCAGTTAGTTTCAATCAATTCAGTTGTTTGGATATAGCTGAATACTTTAGTCTTGCATTTACCATAGTTAAAAGTAACCAGGATAAAAGATTGGGGATTTAACTGATAGGGTTGGGTGTGGGTAGTAATTTCAGAGGGTTTCAGGGGTAGTATAGGCATGGGAAATGGTAGTTTAATCAGATTTAGTAAATATTGAAATGAGGTAAGGGTAGTTTAGGAATTTCAACTATGGAAAAATCATAATAGAACCCCCTAGGAATTTCTAGAAGGGGTTTTGAACTGAAATTCACAAAACAGGTGTAGTTGCTTGTATAACAAGTCAGAAAATGAGGGGTAGAAATGGAAATAAAATAGGGACTAATGAGTAAAATGAAAATCTGAAGTTGCACCCTAAGTTTGCCTATAAATAGGCATTCATTTGCCTTGTATAAGAAGTTTATGGACCTCAAAAAAAATTCCCCCAAAACCTCTCCCACAAAATCGGAATTCTAAATTTGAAATTCAGATCAGTAGAAGGGAGAAAATTCTTCTTTAGATCTTAGATTACTACAAAAAATCAAAAAAAAAATCAAAAAGTACTGTTGCATTGATCTTCTTTGATCAGTTTTCAAATTCAGCATTTGAATCAATTCTCTGGTTCATTTAGGAGCCAAAGTAATTTGAATTCCATTTTTCTGTTAATATGGAGGTTTAAAGCAATTCGAGCCAGTTAAGCCTGGGATTTGATTAGTTAGAAGGTGGCAGTTGGTTATTGGCTAATTGTGTTCACTCCTGGGTTCATTCTGGTCAATTTTGGTGCTGTGTTTGGTCTGCTATACGAATCTGGTTTGGTTTTACAATAGTTCTGGATCATTGAGTTATTTCTGGGTAGAAATCGATTGTGTTCGTCTGCTGTTTGAAATTCGAATCACTGTTGCTTGCACTGCTGTTGCTAACTTCTCCGCACTGCTGTTGCTAACTTCTCCTCTTCCTGTTGTATTCTGAATACCAGGTACACGCTTTGAATCTCATTGGCATGTAGATCTTCAGCTGAAAATTGAAATAAAGTGGGAATACAATTTTGCTAAAGCTCTCAGTTGATTCAATGTGATTATCGTAGTTAAATGTAATAATGTAGACTGTAATAGGCTATTTAGATTACCATCAGATTGTTTATCACAACTAGGTAGTGTAATTGACTGCAATTAGTTTTGAATGATAGTTCAAATGCCTATCTCCAATGTTTAATTTCTGTGGTTGAAACTGGCTTTACTGGACTGTGATTGAGCTGTTTTAATTTCTTTAGTTGCCTTAACAGAAGTGTTTGCGACATTAGCTTGGCGTAGTACAGTAGTGTAGTTCAGAATAGAACTTTGGGACCTGGTAATAGATATCTTAGTAACAATTTTGTAATTGAGTTTGAATAACAGTGTGCCTTAATGCACAGGTCCATGTGTAATTAATTGATTGTCATAGCATAATTACTTTGGGTCATTTAGCTGCCGTAAGTGTCCATTGTTGAAGCCAAATCATTTCAAGTTTTGAAAATAGTCAATTGCTCCATATCTCACAAAGTTTAAAAATAGATATTAAAGCCTATGAACACAATGTAAACTGTGGGGTTCTAGTAATAATACCATTCGCCTGGCTTTCGTCTCTTCCGCCCAAAGGCCCGCGTCTGGGCATTGTGCATTTGCGGGCAGAGTTAAACTAGTGAAGGGCCAGTCTGAGGCCCAAAACATTGAAGATTCATGGAGATTGCTTCGTTTAAATTCAATACTCGTTTCAGCTATCTTAATAGTGATACATTGATATAATAATTAATTGGGACTTTCTTTTATTATTAGAGACAATATAAAAATAGAAAATTTTAGCTTGCTTTAGAGATGAGCCTTAAAAATAAAAAACGAGATGAGCCTCGCTAAACAAAATAAACAAATGGCGGGGCCCTCAATAAATGTTATACTAAAAATACCTAGACTTCGGGATAAGCCGTTTAGCGAATTTCACGGCTTTCCCCAAAGGTAATAACACGTTAGCCGCTTTAGGCGCGTGTTTAATAAATTTACCTTCCTAAATACGGGTGCACATTTATGTGACCCAAATCCAAATCTCAACAAAGTCGAAACGTGTCAAAAATCGCGGGTGCATTTATGTGACGCGGTTCGAGACATGTTTTCACGACGTTGCAATTCTCTTAAAATAATAATGATAAAAGCAGTTCAAAGTTAAAAGCACATAGATTAAAACATGTATTAAAATCAAATAAATAAGCCAAATATGACAGTTGAGCGACCGTGCTAGAACCACGGAACCCGAGAATGCCTAACACCTTCTCCCGGGTTAACAGAATTCCTTACTCGGATTTCTGGATCGCGGACTGTTAAAACAGAGTCATTCTTTTCCTCGATTCGGGATTCAACCGGTGACTTGGGACACCATAAATCTCCCAAGTGGCGACTCTGAATATTTAAATAACAAATCCCGTTTCGATTGTCCTTTAATTGGAAAAACTCCTTNCTAAATCCCCGTCAAATTGGTCAAATAACCCAAACCCTAGGCGCCGCCTCCGCCGCCCATGGCAGCACCACCTTCCAAACTTCCTCAAAGTTATACCCTACACTCCTCTCATCTTCCTTTTCACGAGCCCCCAATTGGATCCCTTCAAACATCGTTGGAATTGCCCGAATTTTAGATCTCAGAGCAGCTGAACCCTAGAACTTCATAGGTGAGTTTTCTTTTTCTTCTATTAGTTATTCCTCCACGACTATCATCTCTTCCTGATTAATTAATTTAGGTTTCGTTCTTTTCGTTTTGTTTGACAATCTGTCTAGTATTAGTAGTTGAATTCGTTTGTTCTTATATGTTCGTTTTCATGTTTGTTTGAGTTCTAATTCACTGATAGTTAATAGCACGAATCTATTCTTAATTCCTGTTCAGTGTGCTAGGTTCATTTTTACGTTTGTTCTGTTTGTTCTTCTTCATTTGATCAAGTTTTCTCCATGTTAATTGAGGCTTGATTTTGTGCTTGGGTAGTTCATGACTATTTCACATTAATTTCAATTGAATTGCTGTTTGGTTTAGTGAAAAATTCAGTTTGGGTTAACAGCTTAGTTAAAATCAATTGCCACACTTTGATTAGTTAGCTCGGATGATTAGTTTAATTTAGGATTGGTTTAAACTTAGTTGAATTTTTCAGCTCTTGTCAAACACTTAACCATAGTTATTTGACCAAGGTAAGAAGGATAGGGGTTAGTTTGACTAGACTTAGTAATTTCAGACTAGTAAAAGGGTAGTTCAGGGAATTTCATGCAGGGAATCTAGTAATAACCGAAATACAACTTCCTAGAAGCTTCTAGATGGGGGTCTTTGGTAAAATATCAGGCATTAAGTGTACTAACTTGAGTAACAAGTCAATAACTAAGGGACTATGTGGGTAAAATTGAATTTAAAAAGAAGGACTAAAGGGAAATTAGAAAATTTGAGGCTGGCCCTCATTTGTGCCTATAAAATGGCATGACCTTTGCCTTCACTCACAAGTTTTTGGACCACAAAAAAATTCCCCCCAAAACCTCTCCCACAAATATGAATTCTAAATTTGAAATTCAGATCAGTAGAAGGGAGAAAATTCTTCTTGAGATCTTAGATTACTACAAAAAATCAAAAAAAAAAAACAGAGAAATAAAACAAAAAATCAAAAAGTACTGTTGCATTGATCTTCTTTGATCAGTTTTCAAATTTCAGCATTTGAATCAATTCTCTGGTTCATTTAGGACACAAAGTAATTTGAATTCCATTTTTCTGTTAATGTGGAGGTTTAAAGCAATTCGAGTCAGTTAAGCCTGGGATTTGATTAGTTAGAAGGTGGCAGTTGGTTATTGGCTAATTGTGTTCACTCCTGGGTTCATTCTGGTCAATTTTGGTGCTGTGTTTGGTCTGCTATACGAATCTGGTTTGGTTTTACGATAGTCCTGGATTATTGAGTTATTTCTGGGTTGAAATCGATTGTGTTCGTCTGCTGTTTGAAATTCGAATCACTGTTGCTTGCACTGCTTTTGCTAACTTCTCCGCACTGCTGTTGCTAACTTCTCCTCTTCCTGTTGTATTCTGAATACCAGGTACACGCTTTGAAACTCATTGGCATGTATATCTTCAGTTGAAAATTGAAATAAAGTGGGAACACAATTTTGCTAAAGCTCTCAGTTGATTCAATGTGATTATCGTAGTTAAATGTAGTAATGTAGACTGTAGGCTATTTAGATTACCATAAGATTGTTTGTCACAACTAGGTAGTGTAATTGACTGCAATTAATTTTGAATGATAGTTCAAATGCCTATCTCCAATGTTTAATTTCTGTGGTTGAAACTGGCTTTACTGGACTGTGATTGAGCTGTTTTAATTTCTTTAGTTGCCTTAACAGAAGTGTTTGCGACATTAGCTTGGTGTAGTACAGTAGTGTAGTTCAGAATAGAACTTTGGGACCTAGTAATAGATATCTTAGTAACAATTTTGTAATTGAGTTTGAATAACAGTGTGCCTTAATGCACAGGTCCATGTGTAATTAATTGATTGTCATAGCATAATTACTTTGGGTCATTTAGCTGCCGTAAGTGTCCATTGTTGAATCCAAATCATTTCAAGTTTTGAAAATAGCCAATTGCTCCATATCTCACAAAGTTTAAAAATAGATATTAAAGCCTATGAACACAATGTAAACTGTGGGGTTCTAGTAATAATACCATTCGCCTGGCTTTCGTCTCTTCCGCCCAAAGGCCCACGTCTGGGCATTGTGCATTTGCGGGCAGAGTTAAACTAGTGAAGGGCCAGTCTGAGGCCCAAAACATTGAAGATTCATGGAGATTGCTTCGTTTAAATTCAATACTCGTTTCAGCTATCTTAATAGTGATACATTGATATAATAATTAATTGGGACTTTCTTTTATTATTAGAGACAATATAAAAATAGAAAATTTTAGCTTGCTTTAGAAATGAGCCTTAAAAATAAAAAACGAGATGAGCCTCGCTAAACAAAATAAACAAATGGCGGGGCCCTCGATAAATGTTATACTAAAAATACCTAGACTTCGGGATAAGCCGTTTAGCGAATTTCACGGCTTTCCCCAAAGGTAATAACACGTTAGCCGCTTTAGGCGCGTGTTAATAAATTTACCTTCCTAAATACGGGTGCACATTTATGTGACCCAAATCCAAATCCCAACGAAGTTGAAATATGTCAAAAACCACGGGTGCATTTATGTGACGAGGTTCGAGACGTGTTTTCACGACGTTGCAATTCTCTTAAAATAACAATGATAAAAGCGGTTCAAAGTTAAAAGCACATAGATTAAAACATGTATTAAAATCAAATAAATAAGCCAAATATGACAGTTGAGCGACCGTGCTAGAACCACGGAACCCGAGAATGCCTAACACCTTCTCCCGGGTTAACAGAATTCCTTACTCGGATTTCTGGATCGCGGACTGTTAAAACAGAGTCATTCTTTTCCTCGATTCGGGATTCAACCGGTGACTTGGGACACCATAAATCTCCCAAGTGGCGACTCTGAATATTTAAATAACAAATCCCGTTTCGATTGTCCTTTAATTGGAAAAACTCCTTTACGCCCTCTCGGGTGTAGCGAAAAAGGAGGT
>NW_017671634.1:263998-269424 GCF_001879085.1 Nicotiana attenuata | reverse complement strand
TCCACATCAAGTTGCTCGGCTTGGGAGGAAGTCCATATTCCTTGCATTCCACACTTATAGCGATGGAATTTCTTATTAGGAAGCCCGTATACCTTCCCCCATTTTGGACTGCCAGCAGCCTGCGTCCACATTCTCTCAGCATCCTCGTCCGATAGTTGGATTGGCGCGCCCGACTCATTAGGTGGCTGACTGCGTATGAATTCCTCCACTTCAGCTGTGAAGCGACCCTATAAGAAAAATTACATTGAATTACTATTTCAAAATTTATATAAAAGTAAATCAAATTTTTTAATGAAAAGTGAAAACTTACATGTACAGTCGAGGCTCGGCCCTCGACCCACCTTTCTTGGTCCGTCTCTTTCTTCTTCTTTACAATATGAGTCTCCTTGAAGAGCTCATCTTGGTTCATCGGACGCCCCAACTTTTTTTCCTGAAAACTCATAAATTTTAGTTAATAAACAGAATACATATACTTTGAAAATTAAAATAAATTAAGCAATTACGTACCATTCTTCGTTTTATCGTCCCTAGGCTGATCGCACCTCCAGTGTGCAAGGATCCTCCCTTCTCAGATGCCCGGGCTTTCTTTCCTTTTTCGCTCTTCTGTAAGAATCAGCGGTAATCCATTGCCTTTGCAAATCATCCCATAAATTCTGAAGCAACCAGCCAGGCTTCTTGTTCAACTTCCTAGCTTTGGGGAAACAATGGGACAATTGCTTTCGAGCTTTAGATGGAAATTTGTAGCCACTTCCGCGCTATAGCGGTGTTCCCATACACACTTGCTCTGTATTTCAAAAGTCAAGTATTATATGAAAATATCATATTTAGATGAAAATATCATAAAAGCTATATTCGATATATTATACTTAGCTTTTATTAGCTAATAACTATTCAAAAGTTAAGTGCATTAACTGCTTATAATATAGTGTATATATATATATATATATATACTATGCAATAAGTATTAGTGCATTAGCTAATAAAAGCTAAGTATTAATGCGCTTAACTTTTGATTAATTATGTATTAACGCACTAAGCTTTTATCGAATATATATAAAAGCTATATTCGTTATATATAAGCTAAATTCGATTTAATATTAGCTAAATTCGACATAATTCGATATATATAAGCTAAGTTATATTCTATAATACATATTTAGATTGTTTATATCATAAATATAAATAATTATACTGCTTAAAAGAACATTTATACCTTAAATTGATTGAAGATTGCCTCCTTCAACGAGAATGGGAATTCGCTCCAAGTCGCATAAGGACCATCATAAAGCTTTCTGGTGGCTTTGGTGATGATCCTTGTAGTAATATTACTAGGGATGAACCTGCAATTTAATAAAAAAAAACACATTAATATCTTAGTAAAACTGTACAAAACAATAAAAGTAAAAATAAGAAATAACTCTTACCCGTCACCCTCAGGGACTATGATGATCCTGCCATATTCATCATAATGCACCTCCTCGTCATCATCAGCATCATCGTCCGAAGCATGTATATCGGAGGCATGTGTGGAAGGTGTAGGGGGGTCAGAGCTAGTATCTCGCAGGCGAAGGCCTGCAATAGATGGAGTCCCAGATGAAGATGGCTGCGAGCCTTGGGACTGCGAGCCCTGGGAGTGCGACATAGCTGTATGGGCCGCAAGTGGACGTGACACTGATAGCTGTGACCCGAGTGGCTGTGACATGGATGGCTGTGATCCATGTGGATGTGACATGGATCCATGAGATGCTGATGGATGCGATCCACGTGGTAGTGAGACAGGTGGACTGTATGTAGGACGTACAGTCCTATGGCCCTGTGAAGAAAGACCCGGCGTCTGCACGAAGGTGTAGGGCTGGTGATGCGGTGGCAGATCAGAACAGCCCTGGGGTGGAGGCCCAGACATAGGCATAGGCACAAGCATCTGTGAAGAAGCAGGAAGGGATTGAGTAGTATCTTCTACCCTCCTCTTTAGTTTCCTAGCCTTTTCTCGACCCCGAGAACCAGTAGGATCACTGTTACCTCGACCCTTGCCGGTCATCTGCATAATATAATACATAGTTAGATTGAAACATATAAAGAAACTAGCTATAAGCGAGAGTTATTAAAGAAACCAACTTTTTAAAGCTCATCGACGTATAGTTCCTCGTCTGAGAATTCTTCTTCCTCACTAGTTTGAGCTTCATCAGTTGATTCTTCTTCCTCGTTTTCTATAATTCTTACTTCATCTATATCAACTTCTTCCAATATGTGTTCAGGATGTTCCAAATCATTTTCTAAAACTTCGTCCACTATTTGGTGAACACTGGAGATATCGTTTTGATATGCAACATCTAAAACATTCTCGACTTCTATCCTGCCCACAGGCTTAGTTTTTATTACAACCCACCAATCAGACTTATTCCGCCGCTATAGATAAGGAGCATAATACACTTGCCTAACATTATGTGCAATTATGAAAGGATCATAGCGATCATACTCCCTCGTATGATTAACCTCAATTATGTTGTATTGATTGTGTACTCTTGTACCTCTTGTTGGATGTGGGTCAAACCACTTGCATCTAAAGAGTATCAATTTCTTAAATGGCCAACCTGTATATTCTAGTTCTATTATTTCTTTGAGCACACCATAATAATCAATATCTCCATCTTGGTTGCCATCACAACCTTGAACCCACACCCCATTGTTGTTGCTATTTTTATTTTTAGAGCAATCCTCTGTATGAAACTTATAACCATTCACAACGTACTTAGACATTGTTGTGACCTCAACCCCAGGTCCCCAAGATACATCTTTCAAAAATTGATTCACACCATTATTTGGATCATTTACCTACATATCATTAAAAGAATTCATAAGTTAGCATAACTTTCAAACATTGTTTACCTACATAGTGTTAGAATATTTTAAGGAGAAACTTACAAATTGTTTGAACCATGTATCAAATCTCGCATATACAACATCATGTCCAAATTGACTCACAAAGTGACTGTGACACATCAAATATTTTTAGTAGTTGCATTGAGATGTAATCACAATAATTTTTATATTTTGATAACTACTAAATCAATACTTACTTGAGATATGGTACAACTTCGGGACAATTTAGCAACACGTGAAGTGTAGCTGACTTGAACTCCATATCACTCAAACTTCTCTTTCTACCATCCTTAGAACATCGGCCTGGTTGATTGAATATGGACATAGGCGGATATAATGGATCATTCCTAAGGTCGACCGTGTGCCTGTTGGGCCTATTCCTAGCACATGGCACATTACTCTCAAAATAATAAGAACAAAAATGAGCAGTTTCCTTCGCAAGATAAGCTTCGCATATAGATCCTTCAATCCTATTCCTCTGCTTAACAAATTGTTTGCATTTGCCAATTGTCCTACATAATTCCAGGTTAGCCAGGAACATTTGTTTAAATTAAAACAGAAAATTACATCAAACTTAAAATATTACCTCTCAAAGGGATACATCCATCTACATTGAACAGGCCTTCCAAGTCGTGCCTCGTGTACAAGGTGGATTGGAAAGTGTTCCATCACATCAAAAAACCCACATGGAAATATCTTTTCCATCTTAGTAGAAGTTACACGAATGTTCTGATCCATCTGGAGTAGGTTTTCTTCCCTTAATGTGGAAGAACACAAGTCTTTGAAAAACAAACTAATCTGTGTGATGGGTTTCTAGATTCGTTCAGGCAAACCACAAAATGCAGTAGGCACTAAGGTCTCCATGAAAACATGACAGTCATGACTTTTCAAATGGCTCAACTTCCCTACCTCCATATCAACTTTTTTCCCAAAATTCGACGCATAACCCTCAGGCATCTTCAATTTCGTTACCCAATCACAAATTTGCCATCTTTCCTCCAAAGTGAATGTGTAACTTGCTTTGGGCTTGAACACCTTACCATTGTTTGCTGTCTGCAAGTATAATTCAGGCCGCCTGCAATATTCTTGTAAGTCCATTCTAGCCTTCGGGTTATCCTTTGTCTTACCTTTAACATCCATCACTGTGTTGAACAAATTGTCAAAATAGTTCTTCTCAATATGCACGACATCAAGGTTGTGACGGAGAAGATTATCCTTCCAATAAGGCAACTCCCAAAATATACTCTGTTTCGTCCAATTATGAGTAACACCGTATCCGGGGAAGTCTATAAGGTGAGCTTCAGTAACTTTACTGAAGTTCTGGACCTCTCCCAAACTTTCCTCACCTGAAAGTATCGGAGGTGGGAAATCATATTCCATTTTATTCTTTTTGAATGCATTTTTCATCCTTCTAAGCTCATGATCAGGAGGCAAGAATTGACGATGACAATCAAACCATGATTGCTTTCGGCCATATTTCAAAGTGAACGCTTTACTATTTTCCATGCAGTAAGGACAAGATAGCTTCCCAGCAGTCATCCACCCATACAACATTCCATACGCAGGAAAATCGTTAATTGCCCACATTAAATTAGCACGCAAAATGAAATTCTGCTTGGTTGATATGTCATATGTTTCAACACCATCGTACCACAATTGTTTTAGCTCATCAATCAAAGGTTGCAAATATATATCAATCAAACTTTTCGGATTACGTGGACCGGGGATAATACAATTTAAGAATATATATGGACTAGTCATGCACAACTCGGGTGGTAGATTATAAGGTGTAAGAAAGACAGGCCAACATGAATATGGTGTGGTAGATACAGAAAAAGGCGTGAAGCCATCCGCACACAGACCTAATCGAACATTCCTTGGTTCACTAGCAAAATCTGGATATGTCCTATCAAAGTGCTTCCAAGCTTCTCCATCTGAAGGATGACACATAACACCAGGTGGTCTTCTATTTTCAAAGTGCCATCTCATATGAGGAGCGGAACTCATCGACGCATATAACCTCTTTAACCTAGGTATAAGAGGTAAATAATGCATCGACTTGATAGTGACCATATTCCAACTGGAAAGCCTCTTGAAATAGGCTTTTCGCAAAATTTACAACTGTCAAAACCTGCATCATCTTTATAATATAACATGCAACCATCTTCACAACAATCAATTCTCATTGACGGAAGTCCTAACTTAGAAACTAATCTCTTTGCCTTGTAGAAATCACCAGGTAATTCGATATCAGGGTCAACTAGTTCACGCATAAGGTCAATGAAAGAGTCCATGGCTCCTTGAGAAATATTCTAATCAGATTTCATACTTAGTAATCTAACTGCAACAGACAACTCAGAGTGCGGACTTCCGTTACGTAGTGGACGACTAGCTTCCTCTAAAGCTTCATAAAAACGTTTTGCGTCATCATTAGGAGTTTGTTCAACATTTTCATTGGGCTCACCCCAAAGTGCATCCCAAAAGCATCCGCAACCATATCATGAATTCTAGAATCACGATTTGTATTCTCCACCGACCTACTACTT
>NW_017671634.1:219796-262809 GCF_001879085.1 Nicotiana attenuata | reverse complement strand
GAGAGAGAGAGAGAGAGATATATAGAGAGAGACGCACGCTTCGTAGTACTATTCATCCCTTGTATTACAAAAGTGTTAACGGCTAACATTTATATTATTTATTTAGTAAATACAAAAGTGATTTTTTGACCAATGGTGACCTAAATAGCGACCAACTTTGGTCGCTAAACATACATAATTTTAAATTAGCGACCCAAGTTGGACTCTAAATTTAAATCAGATTTATTTATCTTTCATATAATTTTTAAAATTATTAACTGGGTCCCAGTTTGGCGACCAAAGTTGGTCTATATTGTGCTTAGCGACCAACATTGGTCGCTAAATTTGAATTATATTTATTTATATTTTATAATTTTTTTTAAACAAAATTATAATTAGTAAAATTTTATAACTGGGTCCCAAATTAGCGACCAAAGTTGGTCTCCATCTGTTTACTCTTTATATAGCGACCTACTTTGGTCGCAAATTTTAAATTTTATTTATTTATATTTTATTATCTTTTAAAAATAATGTTATAATTATTAAAATTTCATAGGTGGGTCCCAAGGAGCGACCAACGTTGGTCGCTAATGTGAGTAATTCTTTGACCAAGCAAGTCTGACCAGTCCGGTCAACAGTTTGACAAAATTTTCGACCAATTTGCGAGCAACGTTGGTCGCTAATTTATTTAAAATTATTTTTTTATTATTTTCACTAGTTTGGCGACCAACTTTGGTCGCTTTCCTTGATAGACCAACATTGGTCGCTAAACTTTGGTCGTTTTATGCAGGAATTCTAATAGTGGTTTTTAACGAACATTATAACTTGAATCGCGCAGATGAACATTATTTATTTTGAAGATGCAAGTCATTAAACGGTAGATGAAATTCACCATGAATTAAACTCGGATTCTTTATAATTATGTGTCTTTTATAACAATGCTCAAAGGCAAGAAAGTCATTGCAATATGCTTCTTTGGATTCATTTTAGGTTTTCTGTTTTTTTTTAATTACACTAATCGCGAGCAGTGGCGGAGCCACATTCAGCCAAGGGATGTCAATCGAACACCTCTTTGTCGGAAAATTACATTGTATTATTCGATAAATTTTTTGATTTTATGTATACTTACTATACGTTGATTCCCCTAAACTTTTCGGTGTATCTCTTTTTTTTTTTTTTTTTTTTTTTTTTTGTTACATATTTTTACACTCCTTGGTAAAGTTCTGGCTCCGCCACCGTGAGTATTCTCTAAATTCAAAGTCCCGACTTGTTTTCTACCTGACTTATATACGGTAAAAAGTTAATCTCAACCAGTGTTAATTTATACCAAATCGACGTAGTTTATCAATGGTCTATGATATACAATATTTTCAACTTTGTGTCTAAATGGTTTGGAAATTCGCGAACAGGTCCCATACCATATGGGTCGTTAAATTGAAGATGGGAGGACAGGGCGATGCTTAACAGGCCTCTTTTCATGTTTTGAACCCAATCCAAAATGAGTTTGTTTAGACGCATTTTCTTACAAAAGAACCATCCCGATCGATGTAACGTAGAAAAGAAAGACTTTTGAAACTTGTATTTTAAATATACTAATAATATTTTTCGTGGTTATAAGACTTTTAAAATTTTTGGTGTTACAGATATCATAACACTTGTGTGGCATTTGTGTGTCTTTAAAGCTTTTCATTAAAGGTAAAACATATTTTTTTAAGTTAAATTACTTTTAATAAAATAAAAACATATCATTCTTTTCTAAACGAACTAATAATGAAATAGTATTGCATAAATGGAGGGGATAATATTTTAAAAAGGTCTCTTTGGTCTTTTATCACTTAGTGATAATTCTTTAAAACATTTCACATATTTTTATTGGTCAAAGCTTTTCAAAAGGATTGTTCCTGGAATTATATTTAAACAAAAGCTGAAACACCACTTTACTCTTCTACCATGTGATCAGTAAATGTACACCATCTTAAAATAAAAATCTCGAAGTTGATAGACCAAGAGTGTTGGATCTTCAATGTGTATGAACGTGTTTGATGAGTCATTGACAGTTGGCTGAATCTATGATTTTATAATTTGCTAGCTAAGCACTATGATTAAAACATACAAATCATTTAGGTTTTCAAGAGATACGATACCCTCATTCACATAATTGCCAGATCCAAACTGATAATCCATCTAACTCTACACTCAGCATCATGGTTTTTGCCTTGCTTGGTTGGGATTAGCTGATTTAATCCATTCTTATAATAATATACTCTATCAATTGTATGTCTTTATCTATTTGACTCGTACAATTGATCAATTAACTGTGCTTCAATCCGAAATTAATCGACTTTCACTATCATAATTAAATTATATTGACAATTTGGTTTTCTTTCTGTATCTCGATGAGTATTCTTTGTCAAACTCGCATAAATACTACCAAAATATTGAAGTGCAATGAATAGGATCCCCACATCCTTAATAAGAGGTCTCGGGTTCGAGATATGAGAATGAAAAATAATTATGAACACTTCCCTCCTTTAAAGAATTTTACGCATCACGTGTTTGAATTAAGCAGATACCGAACACAGGTGAAAAACCATTAAAAAATTCACATGAATGGAGTTTGCCATCTATCCATCTCTTTCAACAAAAAATTTCTTGTTTACCCTTTTTCCATGAAAGTTTACCACACTCACCCTTTAAATGGCCCATCTTTTCGTTTCTAACATAAAATTCCATATACGAACAAAACCTCAAGTCAATCATTGAAAGCTTCCAATACGTTTCCATGGTCTATATTTGTTAAACGTGAACGAAACCAAAAGTAGAGAAGTAGGAATTATTTCGTTTATTTAATAATGAATGAAGTAGATAGAAGAGATAACAAAAATGGATGGATATCTTTTCCGAATAAAGTATTACAATCAACTATACCTTAATATACAAACTAATTACGACAATAAACATCATTTTTAGATCGTGGAAAAATGAAAGAACGAAAAATGCATATTTTATTTTTCTTTCCTTCTAATTGTTCGAAAGAAATAAAAGTAGATTACCTTATATGAAGATATCAGCCACTTTCACTCTTCTTCATCCTCCTAAAATTTCTTTTTAGCTCATTTATAACAAGTATCGGCAGATTTCCACCAAGATATTTCACATGCTTAAATTGGAAAAGTACTTGGAGAAATTCTTTACAAAAGAAAAGTTATAAAAATAAAACATCTTTATTATAAAACAATAAAAGAAGAAGAAGAATATCACAGAGAAAGTAGAGAGAGAATTCTTATTGATTTTGGGATGAATTACAATGGAATAGAACATTTCTATTTATACTGAAAAAATGACTTAGTCAACAAGTAACAAACCCTAAAATCTCTCTAGAATATAAACATTCACCTTAAATATAAATCTATAACACTCCCCTTGAATGTCTATCCAACAGATAATGTGCCTCGTTAAAATCTTAATTAAAATAGAACCCAGTGGGAAAAAAAAAATTCTAGAGAAGGAAAAAGAGTACACATGTTTAGAAATACGTTTTTTTGTTGCCTCGTTAAAAACCTTGCAAGGAAAATCCAATGGGACAAAACCTTATAAAAAAAAAATAGTACAACGCGTATTAACTCCCCCTGATGAGAGCACCAATTCACATCTTTGAGTCTTTGCATTCCAATCTTGTGCACCGTCTTCAAAAAATTATTGGTATAGATTTGATAAACAAATCAACCATATTAATTTGAATGAGTATGATGCACATTTAAATCATCATTCTTGATAGTAATGTGTTGCCCTCATGTGATCTTGTTGGAATCATCATTTCAATATCTTCACATAAGGGTAAAGACTCTTAATGTCATATTATTAAGCTTATGGTTATAGCAAGATACATATGTGCACAAATTGCTCTTAGGATGTGGTAATTCAGGACTAAGAAATTCTCCAAGAATTGTATATGCTATCATCATTTTAAATTGTTCATGGAATGTCATATAAGTATAGTCAAATAAGCCATATAAATAGACTTTAGATTTACATCAAGTTTTTATGTCTTGCCAGACATATAAGACACATGAAAGTGACTGCACACACTATTGACTTTATACTTTCGAGTGTTTGAACTACATGTCCAAAACTACATGTTCTTTCATATGAAACCAATTCTATTCGAATTTTGTCTCTTCCATTTGGCCAATATTTTTGTGGCTATATTTGACTGACTCAAGATCCTCATCTATACTTAGCGCTATCATAGATATCATCGACGAATATTTTATATCATTTTCAACCTCCTTTTTTCATAAAGACATAACATAAAGATCTCTTCATTCATATTTTCAGGTACCTGAACCTCTCATGAGATTTTATGAAGTGTTATGTCATGTGATCTTCTACATCACTTGCCTCCTTATTATGATCATTTTGATCATTTGCTCATCTTCTTTATCAAGAATTATTTTTAAAATCGATTTATCTATACGCTTTAAGTGTACCATAGACTTTGTCCTTCTAGTACATATTCTAATAAGAGCATTTGCAGTGAGAATATACTTACTTTCTTTTGGTCAGCAAATGCGTCTGGCATGCTTTACAATATATTGCAGATGAGTTATCTTTTTATGAACTTCAAGTTCATATTATCTTATTCGAGGATCTAGATGTTGTTGATACCCAATTTTTTCCTATATATTTTCAATATGCAAAAATACTTTCAAAATAGCATATATATATATATATATATATATATATATATATATATATATATATATATATATATATATATATATATATAAAATCCATGTCCAAGCATTTTTATTATGAAAAGCATTTTTATTATTTTTTTCATAATTTTTAAGGGTTTTTAAATTGATTTATTTCCCTTTTTCATCCATAAAATCCCCAATAATTATTTTTAAAATTATTATTTTGGTAATTCATCTATTGGATTTTTATATTTATTCCAAAATATGGCTAAGTTAATTTTTACATATTTTATTTAGTATTTTTTAAAGCTAAATTGCATATAATTACAATATTAGCCCTTTCAAGGTTTAATTAGGTTTTATATTTATAAAATGGAGTCCTATTTTTTTAAAATGCTAATTATATTTTATAAATCATTTTAGCTTTTTTAAATTATCAAAAGCCATTTACTATTTCTTATAATTTAAAAAGGGGAAAATTGGCTATTTAAATAACAGCCTATTTGTATTTCAATTTTAGCCTAAATTGAACCACAATTCCCCAGCCCAATTTTAATTTAAACCCGACCCTTACCTAATTAAATCTTACCCAAACCCGGATCCCCACCTACCCCCTTTAATCTAGGCCGTTGATCATTCAGATCAACGACCACCATTGCCCCTTACCATTTTTAACCCCTAAACGACCCCTTACCCTAAATCATTTCTCACCACCCGCCGCCCTTGAATCCCTTCCTCTCAAACTCTCTCTGCAACATCACCTAAACCCTAGCCGCCGCCACCCAAATCTACCCTAACTCTCTTCAATCCCCACCTAATCCATGGACTCCCATGGCGGTTTGAGGCGTGTACTCGTCCCCTATGTCTACTGGTTACCTATTTTCGTGATTCCATGGATAGATCTCGAAGAGATCTGGTCCAGTCCATGCTCAACCTCAATCTCTGTTCTTTTTCCGGCCACCCATGACCGTTCAAGTCGGATCCATGGCTTTTCCGGCTAGATCGATAACCTTTCGAAGTCTTTCTCACTTTTCTGGGTTCTCTGAAACCCTAGCTTTAAGAGCTTTCCGATTTTTCTTTTAGATTTGTCTTAGATCTATGCATGTTATGAACTTCTTAGTGTTTTCTCAAAGGTTCTTCGATTTTCTTTCAAAATAACTCTTCATTTTCAAATTAGGGTTTCATAAACTTTTCTCTGATTTTCAGTGTGTTTTATGATTTTACTATGCTTAAACAGTTTGTCCATGTTTTCTGCTACCTGGTTCATCGTGTTAAAAACCCTAAGTGTTTTGGTTCTATCTGGGTGTCTGAAACTCTCTCTTTGTTTATTTTATATGCATGTTTGGTTCGATTAAGTTCTTTGTGTTTGAATCTTTTTTTTCTTTCTTGTTTGACTTATTTGATTCCGAGTTCTTACCTTTTCAACTCAGCTCTGTCAAAACCCTAATTCCTTATAAATGTTTTCTTCACTTATTGCTATGTGTTTAACGACTTTTCTTGTTTCTGTGTGTTGATCTCCTTTACCTGTTAATATGGTTTCTTCACTTCTGATTCTATGTGACCACTTGACTTTGTTGGCTACTGTGCTCCGAGTAGGTTTCTTTTACTACTGAATCATAGCCTACTCCTGCTACTACTATATGTTTGTGTTGCTTCTTTTGTCAATATGTTTGACCCTGCATGTCTAATACGTCTGTTCATTCCTTGCTATTTATATGTTGAAGTGCAGAATTGTGACCACTTCTTGATTGATCTTGGTTTCCTTAAGTGACGGTTTAATTGCAAGGTTTTCTTATAAACCCTAAATTTTACTCATTTGTTTAAATTGATTGATTCCCTTCCTTTAATTACTGTGTTGTTTTACCTTGAATCCTTTCCCAAAATAAGTACATTTTGTACTTAGACTCAATTATTTACCTTATACTTTTACTACCCCCTTATATGGCAAGAATCAATCTGTCTCAAACTGATTTCTTTCCTTAATTAACCCTGTTAGTATCCGTTTGAGCAGTAATCCCTTGATTAAAGGGAAGTACTCGTGTTGATTGATTCTGATTGTGATTATTTCCATGTCGTGATAAAACCTTACTTGTTACCTTATTCTCTACTCGTTTTTAAAGCTATAAATACCCCAATGTTTTCATTAGAAAAGGACACGAACAATTGAGTTCAGAACACACACTTACACACTCAAAATTCTTTCTTTCTTTATTACTACTTGTGCTACTGCTTTGTCTAGCCGGCTGAAAGCCAAGGCTAGACTGTGGAATCCTGCTTACTTGTCCTTTCTGCACTTTGCTTCTTTGACCGGTATGTCCTAGTTTAATTTTAAAGCTCCAACAATAACATGCTGCCTTATTTGTTTCAGCTTCTTTCATTTTGGTCTACTCCCGCTTGGGGTTCTGTTAAGGTGCATTACTAGCATGCTATAATGTCTCCCTTTCCCCTTTAGATTAATGCACTCCCCTATGTGTGTTTCAAGGCATGCTCTGTCAGTCATTTATTGTGCACTTGCCATCCCAAGTCCATATCCCCTCAATGTGCTTATGTTCTTTCTGACTAGCTTGTGATCATGCCAGTATCAGCCATTGTTGTGCATGTCCAACTAGTCCTAAGACCCTTAATGGGGTTATGTGTTTACAGTCAAATGTATGTGTGTCCCAAACCCCTTGACCGCTTTGTATGACTACTGATTCTGTGTGTGATCCCATCTTGGGAGTTTGAGTTTTGTTTACTACCACAACTGCTTTTAATCACCTCTGTTATTGATTACTTTCAACCCAGTTTTTGAACAAACTCTTTTCAAACTATGTCCAGCACTCTCACCTACTCTTAGAATCTAGGTTCTGCCAATTTTGTGTGAGCCTTGCCTTGGGACCCTTGAGCTCCCTCTGAACTTGGACACATAAGAGCTGGCACTTCCACACTGCACTCATTCTATTTGGTTATGCAAATCTGGGTGTGAGCACTGCCCGGGATCCTTTGAGGTCCTTAGGGAACTCTGACACACCCAGATATGAGAAAGGCTTTGGAATAATATTGGCATTAAAGTGATTAATTACATAACTCAGACAGGAAGTCAAGATCAGGCTTCCTATGGTTGTAACTTCTTGTTTTCTTTCATTTCTGCTTATGTAATTCAATCACACAGTTTGTAATATTTTGTAAACATTATTGGGTTGGCTAGGGAAAGGGATGGGAAATATGCATGCTATCAAAAGGGGTAGAAAGCATGTTATTAGGTTTACATTCCTAATTACGTAATAGAATCCATGCTTAGGACTCATTTCATGCATTAGAGATCATGTTCCTTAGGATTTACACTTACTGTTTTCAGCATGTCCATTTCACTATCATACCACTTAGCAAATCCTGCGTTAAATGTGTTAATAACCAGTGTTTCTGCAATCATGTTCCTACTGCCATGCACACTTAGAGATCCTGTTTTAGGATAAAACAACACTAACAAGCATGTCATCTCTGCATATTCTAGTAATCATGTTCTAAACGCTGTAGTATTCGTGCATATAGAAATCCTGTTTAGGATTCTGCATATACATTCTTCTGCATCTCAGCATGTTAGATATCATGTCTTTAGGATTTCATTTATATTTGCTTAAGCGCACTTAGGCTAATTATGAACGCATAAAAGGAATACACTATTTTACTTAGTCTTTGCAATTAACTAGCAATAATTCTATGTGTTGAACACCTAGAACAACATGTTTAGGTAATAATAATAATCTCCAACTGTCTTAATAATCTTGAATAACTACTGAATCCTACTCACGCCTAGGCAAGCCTGGGTAATTACTAAAAAAAACTGGGACTACTTTGGTTAATTATCAACTGCTACAACCAGTAGATAGGCCTGATTCGGACTTCTTTTCTGAGTTATATAATGAATCTGGTTCTGACTCAAACACCCTGCTTTAAGATTTTAAAATTTTAGACCTTAACAGTGTTTAAGTTGTGCTGTTTATATGCATTATTTGCGGAGGTATACATGAGCCTTCTAATTGTTTACATGTCTCCCCTTTAAATGCAGTCCTATGTGATTTTGTATGTCGCCTTAGTCTTTTTACCTTTAAACCTAAGCGTCAACCTAAAACTTCCCTCTTATAGGAATAGTAGTCCTAAGTCCCTCCGGAACTGATAGGGATGGGACGGGTAACAACATGCAATAGAGGTCGAGAGCAATCATCACTTTAATACCTTCACGTGGTGGGAAGGGTAGATATGGATATGATGACCGGTGCGCTAATACCACGTGTGTCCCCTCTTCTGAGGAGTGCCATACCGGGCATTGCATTGATGTGATCCATATTACAAACAAACCTAGGACTCCTTTTACATTCACAAGCATGTTTAGATTATAACTCTTTTCAAAACCTTGCTTTTATTTTTTTCAAACACTTGTGTATTTAAATTCAAAATCCCCTATTACTTGAGCCTTATTTGTTTACTTGCTAATTGCACAAATTCACAAAAAACTATCTGGCCGGGAACCACACTAGTGGATCCTGAGGGGTGCCTAACACCTTCCCCTTAGGATAATTTCAAGCCCTTACCCTATCTCTGGTTACCAAACATAGTTGTAGTTGAACCCCAAAGGTGCCCTAACGCACCTTAAAATTGTTAGGTGGCGACTCTTCAAAATTGCAAAATCCCTTTCCCAAAAGGAAAGAGTTGTCCCAACCAAATGTCATAAACCCGATTTCGCGAGAAAAAGGGGACGCGACAATGTGGTGTCCAGCGAGGGTATTCAGGTGGACCCGAAGAAGATAGAGGCGGTTCAGAGTTGTCCCAGACCGTCCTCAGCTACAGAGATTCGCAGCTTTCTTGGTTTGGCGGGTTATTATCGCCAGTTTGTTCAGGGATTTTCATCTATTGCATCGCCCTTGACCAAGTTGACTCAGAAGGGTGTTTCATTTCAGTGGTCTGATAAGTGTGAGGAGAACTTTCAGAAGCTCAAGGCTACCTTGATCACAGCTCCAGTGTTAGCATTGCCATCAGCTTTAGGTTCTTGTATCGTGTATTGTGATGCTTCGAGAGTTGGTATTGGGTGTGTTCTGATGCAGAAGGGTAGAGTTATTGCTTATGCTTCTCGTGAGTTGAAGCCGTATGAGAAGAACTACCCTGTTCATGATTTGGAGTTGGCCGCCATTGTTCACGCGTTGAAGATTTGGAGGCATTATTTGTATGATGTGTCTTGTGAGGTGTATACTGATCATCGTAGCCTCTAGCACTTGTTCAAGCAAAAGGATCTCAATCTGAGGCAGCGGAGGTGGTTGGAGTTGCTTAAAGATTATGACATTACTATCTTTTATCCGGGGAAGGCCAATGTGGTGGCCGACGCTTTGAGCCGAAATGCGGTGAGTATGGGGAGTTTGGTATATATTCCAGTTGGGGAGAGACCTGTCGCAGTTGATGTGCAGGCTTTGGCCAATCGATTCGTGAGGTTGGATATTTTAGAGCCCATTCGGGTATTGGCTTGTGTGATTTCTCGGTCTTCCTTATATGAGCGCATCAGAGAGCGCCAGTATGATGACCCTCATTTGCTTGTCCTCAAGGACAAAGTTCAACATGATGATGCCAGGGATGTGACTATCGGTGATGATGGGGTGTTGAGGATGCAGGGCCGGATATGTGTGCCCAATGTAGATGGGCTTCGGGAATTGATTTTGGAGGAGGCCCATAGCTCGCGGTATTCCATTCATCCAGGTGCCGCGAAGATGTATCAGGATCTGAGACAGCATTATTGGTGGAGGAGAATGAAGAAAGACATTGTGGGATTTGTAGCTCGGTGTCTCAATTTTCAGCAGGTGAAATATGAGCATCAGAGACCGGGTGGCTTGCTTCAGCGGATGGATATTCCAGAGTGGAAGTGGGAGCAGATCACCATGGACTTTGTAGTTGGGCTCCCATAGACTTTGAAGAAGTTCGATGCTATTTGGGTGATTGTGGATCGACTGACCAAGTCCGCGCACTTCATTCCTATCTGTAGTACTTACTCTTCAGAGCGATTGCGGAGATATATATATCCGGGAGATTGTTCGTTTGCATGGTGTCCCAGTTTCCATCATTTCAGATCGGGGCACTCAGTTTACTTTACAATTTTGGAGGTCTGTACAGCGAGAGTTGGGTACTCAGGTTGATTTGAGCACCGCTTTTCACCCTCAGACGGACGGGCAGTCCGAGCACACTATTTAGATATTGGAGGACATGTTACACGCTTGTGTCATTAATTTAGGAGGGTCATGGGATTAGTTTCTACCGCTCACAGAGTTCGCTTATAATAACAGCTACCAGTCGAGTATTCAGATGGCTCCATATGAGGCTTTGTATGGGAGGCGGTGTAGATCTCCAGTTGGTTGGTTTGAGCCGGGCGAGGCCAGGCTATTGGGTACAGATTTGGTACAGGATGCTTTAGACAAGGTGAAGGTTATTTAGGAGAGGCTTCGTACAGCGCAGTCGAGACAAAAAAACTATGCGGACCGGAAGGTTCGGGATGTGTCCTACATGGTTGGTGAGAAGGTTCTGTTGAAGGTTTCACCCATGAAGGGTGTTATGAGATTTGGAAAGAAGGGTAAATTGAGTCCACGGTTCATTGGGCCTTTTGAGGTACTTCGGAGGATTAGGGAGGTGGCTTATGAGCTTGCTTTGCCACCCAGCTTGTCGAGTGTGCACCCGGTATTTCATGTTTCTATGCTCCGGAAGTATATTGGGGATCCGTCTCATGTTCTGGATTTCAGCACGGTTCAGCTAGAGGGTGATCTGACTTATGATGTGGAGCCAGTAGCTATTTTGGAGCGTCAGGTTCGAAAGTTGAGATCAAAAGATATAGTTTCAGTAAAAGTGCAGTGGAGAGGTCGACCCGTGGAGGAGGCTACCTGGGAGACCGAGCGGGAGATGCG
Source organism: Nicotiana attenuata (assembly GCF_001879085.1). Lineage (NCBI taxonomy): Eukaryota > Viridiplantae > Streptophyta > Magnoliopsida > Solanales > Solanaceae > Nicotiana > Nicotiana attenuata. Next base: position 251,213 of record NW_017671634.1, on the reverse strand, counting down.
GAGCAGATATCCTCACCTATTTGAGGTTTCAGGTATGTTTCTTGACTCGTTCGAGGACGAACTTTTGTTTAAGAGGGGGAGGATGTGACGACCCGGCCGGTCGTCTCATGAGTTACCGCTCCGTTTTCCCCATTTCTGCTCCTATTTGCTTTGTTTGTCAGTTCTATAGGTGATCGGGTTGGTTGGCTCGGGTTCAGAAAGGTTTTAAGAAGGTTTGAGATACTTAGTCTCTTTTAAGAAAGCTTAAGTTGGAAAAGTCAACCGGATGTTGACTTATGTGTTAGAGAGCTCGGATGTGAGTTCCGATGGTTCGGATAGTTTCGGAAGATGATTTGGGACTTAGGAGCGCGATCGGAATGTGTTTTGGAGGTCCGGAGTAGATTTAGGCTTGAATTGGCGGAGTCGAGTTTTTGGCGTTTTCCGGTTGATAGGTGAGATTTTGATATAGGAGTCGGAATGGAATTCCGAAAGTCGCAATAGCTTCGTTATATCATTTGGGATGTGTGTGCAAAATTTCAGGTCATTCGGACGTGGTTTGGTATACTTTTTGATCAAAAGCGGAATTCGGAAGATTTTAGAACCTTAGGCTTGAATTCGATGTGTTTTGGTGGTTTTGATGTTGTTTGAGGTGTTTTGAAGGCTGGTATAAGTTTGAATGGTAGTATATGATGTGTTTGTGCTGTTGGTTGAGGTCCCGGGGGCCTCGGGGTGATTTCGGATGGTTGACGGGAAGTTTGGAAGTTGGTTGTGGCAGTTGAAGTTTCCCATTGCTATCATAACCGCACCTTCGGCTAGGGGACCGCAGGTGCGGTCTCGCAGAAACGAGTGTATGGTCGCAGCGGAAAAGGCCTGGGAAGGCAGAAACCGCAGAAGCGGTGAAGAACCGCACCTGCGATGGCGCAGGTGCGGATTGGGTGTCGCAGATGCGGAGCTTGGCAATTAAGTGACTTGCGCAGAAGCGCACCTGGGACCACAGGTGCAGGTCCGTAGGTGCGAGTTTGGGACCGTAGAAGCAGTTTAGCTGGACCAGAACGTATAAGTTATTTCCTTCACGATTTTCAGAGGGTTTCACCATTTTTAAAAGCGATTTCGGGAGTTTTGAGCGATTTTTGAAGAAGGATTTCAAGGGAGCTTCATTGAGGTAAGGAATTTGGACCTAATACTCGTTTCTATTGTATTAATCCATGGATTAGGGCTGAAATTAATGGAAATTAAGCCAAAAATGGAGAAACTAGGGCTTAGAAACTTAGGCCTTTGATTGAGGAATTGAAGGACCATTTGTGGTTGGATTTTGGAACTTTTGATATGTATGAACTCGTGGGGAGATAAGGAATTTATTAACGTAAAATTTATCTAATACGTGGGCCGGGGGGTCGGGTTTTAGTAATTTCGGGAATTGCATTATTTTTCGATTATTTTCGAGTGGGTTTTGTCCCTTTAGCATATTTTGATGATTACGTTATGATTTTGGTAGATTCGGAGTACCGGAGGCCAATTCGAGGGGCAAAGGCATTGCGAGCTAGAGTTTGGGCCGGATTGAGGTGAGTAATGATTTTAAATGCTGTTCTGAGGGTATGAAACCCCGGATCACACAGTATTCGGCTATGTTGAGGTGACGCACACGCTAGATGACGAGCGTGGGATCGTGCACCGTTAGGGATTGTGACTTAGTCCATCCCGAATGATTGTTTTACTGCGTATTTGATAGCTAATTGTTGATATTATTATGTTTTGGGCTAAATGCCATATTTGGGCTTCGTGCCAACTGTTTGGACCCTTAGGGGATTTTTACCGATATTTTCCTCACTGTTTGACTTCATACTTGTGCTCAGTCATGCCATATTTTACTGTTTTCAAAACTCAACCATGTTACTCTGTTTTAAACACTTTAAATGATATTTTAAAAGATATTTTGAGCTGAGCATCATGTTTACTGTTGCCCGAGAGGCTTATGAGATTCTGACTGAGTAAGGTCGAGGGCCTGTATTGTGAGGTTACTTTTGGGTCGGGCTGCACGCCGCAGCGGTGATATACTGAGTATGATAATGAGGCCGAGGGCCTGAGATTGTACGCCACGAGGTGGCTTGTAATTGATATGAGGCCGAGAGCCTGTTTATGATGCCACGAGATGGCTTGATATTGCGCTTGGGCCGTAAGGGGCCCCTCCCGGAGTCTGTACACCCCCAGTGAGCGCGGGTACCCATTGAGATATGAGATATAGCCCGAGGGGCTGGTATTGTTCTGTGATATTGACCGAGGGGCCGATTCTGTTGTTACTTTGCCCGAGGGGCAGTTCTTATGTGTTTACCATTTCTAGTTGTTTTTCCTATATATTGTTTGACTGCTTAAGAGGTGTTTTATGAGATATCACTGTTTAATTATGTTTACTGATTTTGTTCGGCCTCTTATAGCTTAATATTGTGTTTAACGTGATTTTATTCGCTCAGTCTTCATTTATTGTTATTACTCACTGAGTTGGAGTACTCACTTTACTCCTTGCACCCCTGTGTGCAGATTCGGGCGCTACAGGTCCTGCTAGCGAGGGTTGAGGGCTGTCCAGCAGACTTCCGGAGATCCACTAGGTAGCTGCCCGGCGATTCGCAGCCCAGTGCATTCTCCCTCTATTTTATTTTCCTTCCTGATTCAGTTATGTAGTAGTGGAGTAGACTTTCAGACTTGTAGTATTGTTTTAGATGCTCATGACTGGTGATACCCCGATGTCGGGCAGTGTCGGTTTTTAATTCCGCAAATCGTACTATTCACTGATATTTGGGATTTTAATTCGGTTAAAGACTTAGTGTTTATTATTTTAATTGCTTAAAGTGAATTGGAAGGGTGTCGGCTGGCCTTGTCTTCACGAGAGGCGCCATCACGACCGGGTCCAGGTTTAGGGTCGTGACAGAAAACCTATGTATACTACACAAGTATGAAGGAAAAGAAAAACTCCGAATAAGTAGTAGCACCAAAATTACTAAACAGAAACTTATAGCTTCTAAGATTTTCACTAAAACTTTGATTTTCGTTTAGGAGACAGTTGTGTTCGTTACTGATAGATAGGAGTAAAACTTTACCCATAAAAACTTCATATGAGGTCTAATTTCTTAGGATTAAAGAACAAAAATTAGATATTTTTTGCACTAGTATTAGTGTATAAACTCTTACCATAAAGTTACCTGCACGCCAAAATGGCATGACCAGAGTCGAAGTTAAAGAGCACCTACCACAACATCTTGACGTAGAAGATCATGAAATGAGCCATTCGTGCTGATAACGTGTTACGAAACTTAGCTCAAAGTAAGAATATAAAATAAGAAAATAGACAAGAATGTAGGGGGCAAGAGAGAAGAGATTCTTATTTCTTCCATGTATTCAAGTGTGTACAATGTGGTGCCAAAACCTCTATTTATAGGATTACATAGAGGCATATAAAAGAATGCCATAAACATGACATTAAACATTTGAGATCATGGAGGAAGATCATGGGGAGGTTATGGAGGTGCGGGAGTTACAACTATAATGGTGAGAAGTAGTGGGAGTTATTTAAATAATGAAGAAAAATAGTGGGAGTAACTTCTTTAGGAATTATATACATCCACTACAAAATATAATATTTCATAACAAAAAATCACTTTTACTTCAAGAACTCATTAATCTTTCTTTCTTTCTACAGGTGTTTTGTTTCATGTACTATAAAAAATAAAAAATAAAATAAAATTACACACTACAGATTTCCAAATTCCGATAGGCACAGCCCCGAACTCAGTGTCAGCACAGTTTTCCTCTTTTAAATTCCCCGCCAGGCTACTACTCACAGAGTTGCAGCGGCAGCTCACTATCTCTGAACTTGGCTTCCTCATGTTCTTCGAGAAATCAGCAACTCTTTCTCAAATCTCTACTTCCTTTTCTGTTGCTCCCCGATTCTTGCTTGGCAACATCGAAGTAAAACTTTCTGATACTTGTTTGACATTTCATTTATGTAGCTAGGGTTTTTTATTTTTAAAGCATTTTAACTATTGCTTTCATGTTACTTCTATAATTTTCAATTATTAAATCATATAACTGGCGTTGTAAAAAAAAATTTACATTATCGGTGGATTTTAACTTGTGATAGCAGTTTAGCTACCATTTTTACCATATTGCTAATAATTAATGCTTATCAAAACATTTAACTATAATTGGACTTGATTGTGTAAATATTGTAACTCATTTTCAATTGTTCCTTTTTCATTGCTGTTGCTGCAGGTTAAGCGATAATCTTCCATCAAATGGACGAATCTTCAAGGTAACAGAAAGAATGAAGGAAAAATAATATAATGCCTGTTAAGTAGTTTATAACAATTTTTAGTACGTTCTGTTAATTAGAACATGTGAAATTAAAAGTTTTTTTAAAACTAATTTCAAGTTGAATTGATCAGCTTGTTTTATAAATGCATGGTTTCTATGTTTATGATATTTTAGATTTTAGTTTTGCTTTGAAAGTGTAGAACTTTATTGAAGTCTACAATAGATGCAATATGAATATAATTGGAAAATTTTCTCAGGGAAGAGGAGATCGACACGGTTAAGATCCTGGTTGCTACAGACTGTCACTTAGGCTATATGGAGAAGGATGAAATACGTAGGCATGATTCATTTCAGGCATTTGAAGAGATATGTTCGATTGCGGAGAAAAAACAGGCAAAAAATAATTTATCTTCTTCATTTGGCTTTTATAAATTTGCTTGTATCTCTTGGTTGAAATAATATGCCATTCCTCAGTTATTTATTCTTATATTTTGTGCCAATTATCTATGATCCATCTAGAAAAAAGGGGGTGAAAACTAAGTATGAGATTTTGTTGGAATCTAGTAAATATTTGAGTTTCATTGACTTTCAGTTTGGCTCCAGGTGGACTTTGTGCTTCTCGGTGGTGATCTATTTCACGAGAATAAGCCTTCCAGGTCAACACTGGTGAAAGCCATTGAGATTCTCCGTCGTTATTGTCTCAATGATCGACCTGTGCAATTCCAAGTTGTTAGTGACCAGACGGTGAACTTTGCTAACATGTAATAACCATTTATCTGAACTTTGCTAACTTGTAATTATTATTTTCCTCTTATTTTCATTCTTTAGTAGCGTTCCATAAATTCCTCAAATGCCTCTTTCTTCTTTTCTTTTTGTGTTTCCTTTCCTTTTGATAAGTATGAAAAATCCATATATGCCTTCTTCATTTATCTTTTAATGGGAAGGGAAATTTCTGTTCTCCCTTCTGAAAATTGACACCTCATTTGTGGAAAAATGATTGAAAATTTTGAAACAATAATCTTATGCTCGGCTTGCTCCTCCTTTTGTATGTTCTATGAGAGGATATCTTTTCCTGCAAAGTTAGTTTATCTAAAAATTTGCTTTGCAATTGATTCTTCCCTATAAATTCATTTACATTTATTTCTTTGTTAATATAAATATTTCTGTTATTCTTAATCTTCTGTGGATCTTATTCAGGTTTGGTCATGTAAATTATGAAGATCCTCACTTTAATGTGGGGTTGCCTGTTTTTAGCATTCATGGAAATCATGATGATCCAGCTGGTGTGGTATGGATTCTATGAAAGTTGCTTTGTTATTATTCTATTGATTGACCAGCAAGACTATTTTTGATCATACCGCTGTTGGTCTTCAATGTGATTGTGTTAAAAATTAAGTAAGAACCAATTAACTTTGCCAGGAAGATGGCTTGAGCTATTCATCCTCCTTCGCAGGGGAAACAATGTATAGCTGACAAGCAAGATGTTAAATTTGTGCAAAAATGAATAAGAATATATAAAACAACAAGAGGCAATAACTACAGAAAAGGAATTTGTTTATCCTTGTCTAATAGTTTCTATCTTTTCATTTGTCTAAGGTGGACAATATCTATGAGCATCAGCTATTTCTAATGCAGGAAATGGATTTGTTGAATTGTTACTACGGGAAGAACTTAGGTTCTTGAAAGCTACTTGTTAGTAGCTTATGTAGAATAAAGAGATACTTCATTTTGAATGGCTAACCTTTTTCTTTTCAGTCTAATTTTCATATGGGTGCTTTAGATTTTACATGTTTTCTCCCATAGAGCAATTTGGGTTTTGACCCCTGGAGGTGGTTTTGTCCTGGCTATGACACCACCTCTCACACTGATTCTACATGTAATTTTTTCTAATTCTTAATTGAATGTGTCATTAAGAAAATTGTGAAGGCTTGAAAGAAAAGCTCTAATTGGATTTGGAGAAATGATAATAGGTGCATGGAGAAGTGTCAAAGTGGTGACTTTGTGTATATAATATTTACTGAAGTTTTTTTAAATGAAAATGAACAATGTTTTGGGATGGAGTAAAACATGAAGGTGGGTATTCAATTTTACACGGAAGGTTCAAAATAGATTATTTGGAGATTGGACCTGTCTGCATCTTTGTGCTGATGAACTTAAACAACTCTTAATTTGCTGCTTTCAAGATAAAGCTAATGTTAGGCTGACGCCAACATTATTTATTGGACTAGCATCTCAAAATTATTCTTATGAATCAATGAGCCAGAATACTTTATTGAAGATGTTGAGTTACCATCTTCTTTCTTACATGCTGATCTGGAGTTAATGTTGTCCACTTATGTTACAGGATAACCTATCTGCCGTTGATATCCTTTCCGCATGCAATCTTGTTAACTATTTTGGTAAAATGGATCTTGGTGGTTCTGGTGTTGGGCAGATTGCTCTCTACCCTATCCTTATCAGGAAGGTCTGCTTGTGGATATCTTTAATAAGTGGCTGCCGAGTTTGAAGTGTGATTTTATTTCTAACTGCATGCATTGCAGGGTTCAACATCAGTAGCTCTTTATGGTCTTGGGAATATCAGGGACGAACGCTTGAATAGAATGTTTCAGGTATTGTTTCTAGTTCCTTTTTCAGATCTGTCTGGCTGCTTGACAAAAACAGATTCTAATTGTGTTCCTTTTGGTACTTGAAGACACCACATGCTGTGCAATGGATGCGACCTGAGGCTCAGGAAAGGTGTCAAGTCTCGGACTGGTTCAACATTTTGGTACTTCACCAAAACAGGTTGGTTAAGATACTGCCAGATGATAATAACTGAAAATCTCCTCTCTTAACATGTTTAAGATCTGCGCTAAGTTTTAGTAGAACAATTGAAATTTTCGTTTGAGTAATAATGCTCCTCTCGTTTCTTGCCACATTTTCCAGAGTAAAGACAAATCCGAAAAATGCAATAAATGAGCATTTCCTGCCTCGCTTTCTGGATTTTATTGTGTGGGGCCATGAACATGAATGTTTAGTGGACCCTCAGGTACTACTAATTCTGAAGCTTCTTGGTTTCTGTCCTCGCCTTTTAAATTACTTCCCTTCATGTGAAGTAGGTCAGTTGAAGCTTATCTTTATTACAGGAGGTCCCAGGTATGGGTTTTCACATTACTCAGCCAGGTTCTTCTGTTGCAACATCACTGATTGAGGGTGAATCAAAACAAAAACATGTACTCCTCTTAGAGATTAAGGTTGTGCTTTATGAATTCCATCTTTAAATCTTCTTTATTTTGTTGGTCATGCTTTTATATTTGAGTAATAGTTTCTACTTTACATAGGGAAATCAATATCGCCCAACAAAGATACCTCTGAACTCAGTGCGGCCTTTTGAATATACTGAGGTAGCTTCTTTTATCCACCACAACCTCTATGCTGAGGTAGCTTGTTTTCGTAACTACGTCCCTACACAAAGGATTTATTTTGAATTCATTTTCAAATGGTGCATGGTACAGGTAGTGCTGAAGGATGAACCTGATATTGATCCTAATGATCATAGCTCGATTCTTGAACATTTGGATAGCGTAGTATGTCTATTCTCCATCTTTCAATCCTTCGTGTTTGTTCAGGATATTAAATGATAAACCTTTTGTACATTTGTTAATTTCTGTTGCTTTAGTTGAGAAGTTTATGACTGTGATTACTTTTGAACAACTTCTAATTGTGATAGGTCAGGAGGTTGATAGAAAGATCTAATCAAAAGGCTAATAGTGAATCTGTTGTAAAGCTCCCCTTAGTTCGAGTAAAGGTGGTTTTATTATGCATCGTGTTTCACTTTGTATTCATTGCCCTTCTCCCTTTTTAATTGTAGTGCCAAAATTGATGTTCCTTTTTGGATGACCGATCTGACAGGTAGACTACTCTGGGTTTATGACTATAAATCCTCAAAGGTTTGGACAAAAATATGTGGGGAAGGTACTTCTTATACTAACTGCTAGATCAGGGTTCTATTTAATCCCTTTTTTTTGCAGTCCGGGCCTCTCTCTCTAGCGAGATGCATACAACACTGGTCATGACATTTTCAAATTTATAGGTTGCCAATCCGCAGGATATTCTCATTTTCTCAAAATCATCAAAGAAGGCTGGAAAGGAAGGTAATTTACGGTTTTCTTGGAATGAAGAATCTACTTACATTTCTTCGCCATGCGAGTCTAGGCCACCAGGCTGGCCCTTTCCATGGCTTTTCATCGATTACTGGATTTTGTGTTCCACAATTTACTGGTTTAGTGCTGCCAAAGTGACCGTGTGATCACTCTGTAGGCAATGACTGTCTGATTCTTGCTCATAAGTCATAACTTGACCTAATCTAATTCATTTATCTCATGAAGACTCTGCACTTCTTGGGTTTGATACTCTATTGAGATTGAATCTCAAGCTATCCATCTTAGACTGTCATAAGATAGTCTCCAATTTATCATGAAGGAAACTTATACCATCTATGTACTGTTGAATCATATGATGTCGCACTTGGGTATATAAGGGCATCTTATGGGGTTTAAAAGGTCTTGGACTACTCCATCCATTGCATTAATATTTTGGTGGGATGTTGAAATTCTTCATGCATACAACCAAACAGATTATATGGGCCGTTATAAGCTTCTACATTCAAATTTCCCCCCTAATTTTTTAGAGAACAAACAGTATCTTGTGACCTGAAAGTTTCCCGTTGCTTAATATAACAATAGACACTTTCAACTTTCATATCAGTGTTTATTCCAAGTTGAACTGGAACATTCATTTTATCCAGACTGAGCGTTACAGTTCCTCTAGAAGATTGGTATAGAAGAATATCTTATCGTTGCTCCAGATATTTTCACCATTCTGGCTTTTTATCTTTTTTTTTTACCATCTCCAATGCAGATACGTACTTATAATGCTAAAAGATAATTCATCCATGATCCATCATTTTGGATACCTTGATTCTCCTTACATCCTAGCTTCTCTTGATTTTTTATTTTCTATTTTTAATGATATTGTAATATACACTATTTTTTATCATTTCACATATATTAACATTTGTTTATTTCTTGTAGCTAAATTTGATGATTCTGAGCGGCTTCGCCCTGAAGAATTGAATCAGCAAAACATTGAAGCTTTAGTTGCTGAGAGCAATTTGGTAGGTATCAAGTCAAGTTTGAAAGCTTTTCTCATTCTGATGTCCCCGATCACCTGTTCTATAGTTCAATATTTGAGTTTTTATTACTATATATCCAAAACAGTAGCATATAATGTTTTAGTTTTTCGAGTTCAAGAGTTTTCTTTGGTTCCTCTATGCTGTGGGAAAACTAAGTTTCCTAAACGCGAAAGAGAACGTACTCTTGGCAGCACACTTGAGTTTCCAGTAGGGCATCTTTATCGATTATCCTGGACCTTTTCTCTCTTTGAACACCCTCTTTTACCCCCTCTCTTCACCCTCTTCTAGTCTACTAAATGGGGTTTTCCTTGTTTACCGCATAATATATCCAACTAGCGGTTAAAGAACAAGCATGTATCTAACAGTAAAACATTTTGACTCTCGCAATTAGTGTATAATCAGAAGATTTGACAAGAGCAAGCACAAGTGGAATGCATCTTGACGCTGAAAACAGTACATCAAAGTCCTCATTTGTTTTTCAATATTTTAGAGCTATCTAATAATGATTTTATGCTACAGAAAATGGAGGTACTTCCAGTCAGCGATCTGGATGTTGCGCTGCACAATTTTGTTAACAAGGACGACAAAATGGCTTTTTATTCTTGTGTACAATACAACCTTGAGGAAACTCGAGTGAGTATGTCATTTTGTTATGCGGTAGTCACTGTAATTAGGGATGTTGCTATATTCCATTTTTTTTCCAACTCCTACATATATGTTACTTTAATTGTGCGGTACTAAGTTTGAAATATTTCTTAACAGAATAAAATAGCTCGTGATTCAGATGCAGTGAAATTCGAAGAAGATGATATAATTTTAAAAGTTGGAGAATGCTTAGAGGTAAGAATTTTATATCTTTCACCTTGAAACCACCTTTGATGAGGTATATGCTATTTTTGTAGTGGTGGGGAATGATAATTTGGACTCTGTTAAGTAGTCCATGCATCAAGATTCCCCTTAAAGAAGAGCTTGTACCTTCTCTATTCTCTTCCCTTTTTACTTTGGTTCACAGTTTCAAATGGGGAAAGATAGGTTGGGCACTCATTCCATATCTCACAAAGGGGAGATATGCAGCTAAACAATACTCCCTCCGGTTCACAATAAGTGACCAATTTGCTTTTAGCACGCCCATTAAGAAAATACTAAATTCTATACAAAAAAATACCTACTATGACTAAACTACCCCTAATTAAACATTTAATGTGAGGAGTAAAAAAACTTTTTAGGGATATGTACATAGGGGTTATTTTGTAAAAACAAATTGAATTCTTTCTTGATTACATAACTGGACACTTATTTTGAACCAAAATGAAAAAGAAAATTGGTCACTTATTATGAACCGGAGGGAGTAGAAAAAGTATATTTCACGTGCAGCAATTGGCTTTCGCTCTCATGGTAACTGATATGAATTATGGTCCCAAACAGTCATTGAGATATGTGATTCTTGAATCTGTTCAAGTGGGGAGTCAGTGAACTTGATGCAAGAATTTCATGGGTTTATTTGTTTGCAGAAGTTTTAAGCGCACAGAAATAATTCCCAGCTAATAGCTTCTGAAAGACAGGGTAAAAAAGGAGGAGGCTTCCACCAAATAAGAAGAGATGCTTGAGGAACTAACAATTTTCTGATGACTGCTTAATTCCTGATCTATGAAAAACAGACAGGGTGCCACGTTTTATGTGGTGCTTTTATATTATCCATGGATCACGTGCAAACGTGTCAGTTCACAGTGCAAATGTTGGAGCAGCTCAACATGTTGGGGCTCTCTTGCAGTTCTTTTCTTGCTCTATTTTGTCCTTTCTTGTTGCTTTCCAGTTCTTTTAGGGTGGGTGAGGTGGTGATTTTGTTCCATCGAAGCAAGTAGGTTGGACAATCACTGAGAGAAGGAAGCGGAAACTCAAATAGCAGCAAAGAACCACAAATGCCTTTTATATGCTTGGGCATGTGATAGTGTTAATTGACTTTGTTGTCTGCAAAGAGAAGCTTAAGCCAAAGAACGAAAAGAGAACAGCTGGAAAGTTAGATTCTTAATTATTCAATTCTGTGCTGCTGTCCAGGTTAACAGAGTTAAAACTTAAAGATGACCTTCAAGTCTGGCCCGTAAGGTCCATTCACAATTGTTCGCTATACAATTCAGATGACATAAACAATTTGCATGTGCTTGTGTCACTTGTTCAGTCAGCTTAAATGGAGGCAATTACACATATTGCTAGTTCAAATTTAGCCAAAGATGGAAAGCAACAGTCTTGGAATGTTGAATAGAGCTGTTCTTTTTTGCTTGGAACTAGATGGGCGCAGAAGTTCTTCCGCACATTCTATGATTGTGAATTCACTAATTGCATAAAATTGCTTATTCAGATGTATTTTTCTTGATTGTTCTTATAATTATGTGTGCTTGTAAGTTTCACAATGCCATTACTGTCATGTGATGTTCTGAAGTCTTATATCAAATATGGCTTTTGTAGGAACGTGTCAAACAAAGAGCTACACAGAATAAAGATGATCAACCTTTCTCCTTTAATGGACAGTCCTTGGAGGTATTCCTTGTGATTTTTACGTGAGGATGATCTTATAGCGTCAATGTCCATTATTATATTTGTCTAAAGCATGTATAATCTAAGGGCATCTGATCCATAATGATTAAGGACATGTGTTCTCAGGATATCAGAGGCAAAAGTACTGCAGTAGGATCAGCAGTTTCATTCAGTGATGATGAGGACACCACTATGCACTCCGCCTCAAAGTCTACTGCCGGTAAAGGAAGAAAGGAGTCATCTCAATCTTTTAGATCCTCTCGTGATGCTCCTGAAGTTAGCAAGACCTCTTCAAGGGGAAGGGGTAGAGGCAGAGGCAGAGGAAGGGCTTCCAATAGCTTGAAGCAGACAACTCTTGATGCATCTTTGGGATTCCGTCATTCACAGAGGTTTGTCCTGGATTCCTAATAGTGATGCTCCAACGTTGCGTATTTTTGCCCTGTTTCTAGTCTTCTTTACAAAGTCCCAGTTTTGCTATAGTTTATTCACATGTAGAAGCTTTTGCTTCGAGTTGTGCTTGTTTCTTGCCTTCTTTGGCATCGAAGGGTTTTATATGTGGCTTGTTGCTGTTGTAAGCATTGAGCATCAAAGGAAGTTTCATTATATTTCTGAACTCCAAGCTACATTTAGCTTGCTAAGTATATAAAGCAGGATTGAACCAGAATACAATCGCCTTGAGCAAATATAGGAGGCATGTGTCATTGGTCACACAAAAGCTTCTTGGTGAGACAACAAAGAATACCCAACATAAGATGCTTCACGCTCTTTTTGTTGCAGTAGCAGATAAAATTCTCTGCTGCTTTTCTTAAATAATAAGCAAATAGATAACAATATTTTTGCTCTAATCTGTGCAAAATAAGCAATTATAGCTACTACTTACAAACATTGATGTTTGCTGTTTGTTTTGGCTTTTTATTTCCTATATAAACTTAAACTTTCATCAAATTATTACGATATATAGATAGCAGTTTTGATTTTTCAATTTCATATTCTTTAAACTTCTTATTCCTTTGAAGTTTGATTTGCTAGTTTTATTTCTTATAACTTAATTGTTAATGGGTATTAACACTCCTAAAAGAAAGAGGAATTATTTGCTGATCATGGAAGGACAACAAGAGAGAGGAGGAGCTAAATATTCTACACCAGTGAACTCATTTGTGTGCGTATATATTCTGCGTGGCAATAAGTGAATCTATGCGTATTTCCGTGATAGCATTAATTTTGTGGAAAAATATCATAGCAGAACTTAAATTTAGTCTTGAAATGGCCATGACTCCAAAGCAATTAATATTTGAAGTCAGATAGGAAAAGAAAATTTTGGGACAGAGGTAACATTAAATTATATATTAGGGTAAGAATGCACTAAATTAAAATGGTGAGTCAATGATATGTTTATTGAAATCATTTTTGTTTTATGCAACCATTATAAAAAGAGGTGAAAAGGGGTATAAATAGGACTAAGATGCCCAACTTTTCTAAAAACAGAAGAATTAAGTTGTTACGAATGATAAACAAGTGAGAAGTTAATTGAAATCACTTTTCATTGATTGTTCACATTATAAAAAGGAAAGAGAGCGGGCTAAAATACAACACAAATCAACAAGACGCCCAACTATTTTAAAGACGGATTAAGTCGTCACCTCTTTTAAATGTTTGCATAACGCCCCCAGGGCCTAGCTCAAGTGGCAAAGGGTGGTGGATTTGTGTCTTAGGTCACAAGTTCAAGCCCCCACACCATGCAAAGTAAAGCCTGGTATTTAAGTGGAGAAGGGTAGAGGGGCGGACCCATTATCCACCGAGTTTCGAAGGCTGCGGTTGGTCCAAAGGATCGGCCCCAGACGGATTTCTCGGTCATCAAAAAAAAAAATGTTTGCATAACACGAAGGATCTTCATATGAGAAAAGAAGCATTATCTTCAACATTTTGTAGTGTCAGCTTTTACGAATAAAACTTTACCAATCAACATAGTTGATAGCTGTTTGCTTCTCCTTTAGAATTTTGCTATAAATTTAGGTAATATAAGCATTATTTGTAATTACTCCATGCCATTAAAGTCCTTTACATAAACTTTGTTGCTGCAGATCTGCATCGATTGCTGCATCTGCATCAGTGCGAAGTATTGCTGAAGATGATGAGAATGTGGAATCTCCTTCAAGTGATGAGGATGCTAAACAGGACACAAATGCTATTGCTGAAAGCTCAGTAGGTTCTGTCTTCCTTATTGAATACATTTCTTGCTCCAAGCACTTCTCCTCCCTGGTTTAGAAAGCTGTCTTAGGAAAGGAAAAAAAGGAGTATTGGAAAGAAGGCATATACCTTGCACTCAAATAATTGCAGTCTTCTATGAGCATTACATTGTATTATATACAATTAACGCCAACCTTCCTCACACTGCCTAAGGATAGAAAGCAAAAGATTGGAAGTGTTAAAAAAGGCAATTAAACCTTTGCACGAGTGATATTAAGAAAATTCTAGCTCTTCTTTATTGCCTGAGAATTGCAGTTAGAAAATACAAATGTGAATAAAGAACTTAAACTCAAGTAACAAGGAAGACAGTGGATGCCTATTCTATTTACTGATAATTTGTGGAGACCTCGACTCGCTCTTCAGTCCACGTTTGCCCACTTAACCACACTGCTAATCAGCCCCATTAACATGGTACACTCACTTTTGCATTGAGAGTAAGGAATCAGGAGATCCAGTTTCTTTGAACTACTGAACAATGTATTACTGGCCAGTGTAGTAACATTAAACGGCACCACTTCAGTTTGAATCTGTTTTCCCCTGTGGAGTTGTATTTTGGATAGTGTGCATGAAAATTCCAAAGACTGGATGGTGAAAAGTATTTCCTAAATATCAGTTTTCTGTCTCACTTCCTCCTGCTCTATGTTACGCAATAGCGCCTTTATATGCTGTCTCTCATTGCTAGGGCGATGACAAGACAATCCAGGGCAAAGGACGCAAAAGGGCTGCTCCAAGGGGAAGGGGTAGAGGTTCAACAACAACGGCTAAAAGGGGAAGAAAATCAGATAGCACCTCGTCTTCACTTCAAAGGATGCTCATGGATGTAGATGAAGAAGAAGATGATGATGATGATGACATGGCAAAGAAAGAAAATAGACCTCGACCTCGGGTAAGTGATATCAAAAAGTTAGTATTTGGATTGGATCATATAGCTGTTTTAAGGCAATGTTTATACTATTTAGACACAAAATAATTATATTTAAAATATAATTATATTTCTTCATCATAAGATATTATCCCGTTTAAGTTGTTGTTTGCTCCTTCTTGAGTGTGCTTATACTTTGCTGCTTCCTTTATAGTTATGTCTTTATAATTATCCTAGTGAGAAACTCGATCAAGAATACCCTTCTGCAATCTGGTATAGGGCTTTAGTTTATATCTCATCATTAGGCATGATCACCTGAATACTTTCAGTCACTTCAAATGAAATGTCTAATTAGATTTCAGGGGCTCTTTTCTGAAGAAATGAAATCTAAATTGTGTTATTGGAGAATTGATGGGAGAACAAAGTAAATTAAGATTTATGAACTCTTGCAGCTTTCTTCCTTTTGAGGTACAGGAGAAATGGGGACTGAACTTAAATATTGTACTCAGCTCCATGTAGGTATTGATAAATATTCAAGAATTCTGATATTGAGGAAAGGTGCAAAGTAATTACAGGAATTGCTCATGACAAAGAATAAGATGCATGCTCTGGTTATTCTTGTAGACTGTTACCTCTGTATCACTGAGCATTGAAAACCTGATGCATTTTGCCTCACCTTATAAAGCAAAGTTTGCTTTTCTAGGTCGAACATGGCGTGAATAACTAATGTTCTTTGCAGGTAACAAGGAATTATGGTGCTTTAAGGAGGTGACTGTAGCTGGAACATCTGATACCATTTGTTCCATTCTGGGATGTTGATTGTGTGGACTGAATTTGCATAGCGAGGTGTAAATATACACTAGTGAGTTGCAGATGTATTTTTGGTTTTTCAGCGGCTTTGTATTGCCATGGTTGATAGGTTAGGAGTAGTTGTTTGTTTACGGGTACAGTTGGCTTCAAAATCTAATCCAATTTTGGATCTGCATTTGCTCTAATGAACTAGGCGACATGGTTATGTTTCTTCCGGTGAGGTTTATCAAGTGTCTTGCAAGTCAAGATAAAAAAAAAAACAGCAGAAGTGGCTTTCCTTTTTTTCTTTATCCACACACTGACTGAAGACAGATCTTATATGAGCTATGTCAATTTTGATCGGCTTCTTCTGGATTACCCTTTTTATGGAATTTGTAGAGTCAGCAATCTTTTTGGTACCCAAACTGGATTTCCACTATTCTTTACAGTTGAGAATTAACTCACCTGGCTTTTATTAACCACAAAAAAGAAAAAGTAATTTGGTGTTGAACATTACCAAGTTAATGGTCTTGAAACTCTAAGAGCTAAGAACTTGTAGTCTTATAGTGAATTTTTCGTGAAATAAATAGGTAATTTCTGGATTTTTAGTTTTGACAGATAGGGGCGTGAGGAGGGCGAAGTGCAGCAATAGCCACTTTTAAGCCTGCTATTTTGTATTCACAATTTACAATGTATTTAAAGATTAACCATTTCACCCAAATTTCAGGACTAAGTATCCTGAGTTTGGAAATTCAGGATCTGAGTTTGGAAATTCAGGACTTAGTGTCCTGAATTTTTGAGCTGCTAACTTGAAATTTTAGGACTAAGTGTTTTTTAAAATTTAGGACATAAGATCCGAATTTCTGGACACAATTTTCGAACTTTAGGACATTTGAACTTTGAGGTTTGAACTCTAGGACGTTGTATCCTGAAGTTCGAGCAAAATTGACTAATCTTTAAATATATTGTAAAGTATGAATATATTTTAAACAACATACTTAAAAGTGGCTACCTCATGTCTTTTCCACACGTGAGGAGGAGATATATGGTGGGCTTCTCTGGTGATGAATGAGGGGCGGAGTTTTAATGAATTTGGAGGGCGATATGCACAGATAGCCATTAATAGCACATGTCTTTATTTTTAAGTCACTGTTTTAAATGTCTTTAGTCTTTAGCCACTGCTTTAATAAACTTTTACCTGCCTGGGCGAAAATACCCTTCTGTTATAAGCTTATACCTACGCTCCTTATTAACGATCAGCAGCAACAGAACGTAACTAACTTCCGAAGCAGCAACAAAGGCTGTGATCGTCCAAAATTGCAGAAGCTTCTCTTCCGATTTCAAACTATAGAATTCAACTTTCTCGTCCAAAAATCGACATAAAATTACAGTAAGTTATGCTTTTGTGTGTTTCTGTTGATTTTTATTTCGTTACTAGGAATTTGATTTTTTTTGCTTTTCTGGATTGATAACGTTAAGGACATCGTGCCCTGTGATTATTCTATAAATATTGAGGACATAATGTTAAGGATTTGGTGTCCTTAACATGACTGTTGTTACTAATATTAAGGACATGGTGTCCTGATTTTGCAAATTGTATTGAAAAAGTTAAGGACACAATGTCCTTAACTTTTTTGTTGTTGTACTGAATATTAAGGACATAGTGTCCTGGTTTTGCAAATTGTTTTGAAAAAGTTATGGACACTTGGTCCTTAACTTAGAATTCCAAGTTCAAAAGTTAAGGACACTTCATCCTTAACTTACAGTTACAAGTTCAAAAGTTAAGGACACTTGGTCCTGAAGTTTGAGTTCCAAGTTCAAAAGTTAAGGACACTTGGTCTTGAACTTCAAGTTTCAAGTTCAAAAGTTAAGGACACATGGTCCTGAACTTCAAGTTTCAAGTTCAAAAGTTAAGGACACATGGTCCTGAACTTAGACTTACAAGTTCAAAAGTTAAGGACACTTGATCCTGAACTTTGACTTACAAGTTCAAAAGTTAAGGACACTTGGTCCTGAAGTTTGAGTTCCAAGTTCAAAAGTTAAGGACACTTGGTCCTTAACTTTGAATATCAAGTTCAAAACTTAAGGACACTTGGTCCTTAACTTTGAATTCCAAGTTCAAAAGTTAAGGACACTTGGTCCTGAACTTACAGTTCCTGTCCTTAATTTATACAAGGATTGCTCTATAAATATGTCCTGAATTTCCCATTCTCTCGACTTGCAGGATGGAAACAATATGTATTATAGTTGCTTTTAATGGTAGATGGACTGCAGACTATAAGTATCTTGATCATCAAACAAAGCTTGTTCTAGTACTTGAGGCAATTCGATTTGAAGCAATGATATGTTTTGATATCAACCTGGGAACAGGCAAGGGAATGCTTGTATCCAAATATTTAGATCTTCACACATGTATAGAGTTACTAAAAAGTCATTCACTCTTCAAGGGCTGTCGTTTCATTGTTGATGTTTCGGAAAGAGTTTTTGGATCTACAAGCATCTTTGAACATGTCAACAGAGAAAATCAATATGACAATCAAAACAAATGCCAACAGATAATGGAAATAGATATGATTGAAGCTCAACCAATAACTGAGGAGGTGCTTCAAACATTTAATTATATTCAAGTGGAAGGACAAAGCATTATAGAGATTGACAACGAACATGCTTTGGGTATTCAAGTCTTAGAGAGTGCACCAGTAATAGAAGAAGTTGCTGAAAAAACCTCTATTCAACTAACTAGACGAAGCTCAAATTCGAAACAAAAAGAATCCCCAACTACGATATTAAGAGAAAATGCTTCGTTGGATGAAATAAAAGTGGGATCAATATTTGACAAAAAGAAGAGTATAATTAACTGTTTTTCGAATATAGCAATTAAAGGACATTTTTGAATTCAAGGTTGTTAGATCAAGCTCAACAAGATATTCGTTGAAATGCAATGATGATAGGTGTGGGTGGTGTGTGCGTGCTTTCAGAGTTAAAGATTCAACACTGTTCAAGATAGTAAATATTGAGAAAAATCATGACTGCTCAGTTAGCACTATGAAAGCTGATCAAAGGCATGCAACTTCAAAGTTGATTAGTGATTGCATTATTGACAATCTTCGAGACCCAAGGTTTGAAGTTACACCAGCTTTTGTCATGGCAGAAATGCAAAAATCGCATGGACTAGACATTGGGTATCACAAGGCATGGCGTGCTATTCAACGTGCTTCAGCTTTAATAAGAGGAACTCCTGAAGAGAATTATGAATTATTGTCTTCATACTTGTATATGATGAAAAGTAAAAACCCGGGAACATATACTAACATAAAGATAGACGATGACAACAGGTAAACAATCAAAAAAAAGATTATTAGTCTGTTTTATAAACTTTAGGACATGCTGTCCTTAACCAGTGACAAAGTTAAGAACGTGCTGTCCTTAACTTTGATGTGTGCAGTCAAAAAGTTAAGGACACTTGGTCCTTAACTTAGAGTTGCAAGTTAAAAAATTAAGGACATGGTGTCCTTAACTTTTGAACTTGTAACTCTATGTTCAGGACTCCATGTCCTCAACTTTTGAGCTTGTAACTCTAAGTTAAGGACTACATATCCTTAACTTTTTAACTTGTAACTCTAAGTTAAGGACTACATCTCCTTAACTTTTTAACTTGTAACTCTAAGTTAAGGACCAAGTGTCCTTAACTTTTGAGCGTGTTAGTCTAACTTCAGGACTACCTGTCCTTAACTTTTAGGCTTGTAACCTGAAGTTCAGGACTACCTGTCCTTAACTTTTGACCTTGAGGACTACCTGTCCTTAACTTCTGTTAACCTTCTGTTATACTGTATTTTCAGGTTTCTTTATATGTTTTATGCATATGGATCATCAATAACTGGTTGGAATCATTAGAGACCAGTGATTTGTAACGACCCAGCCGGTCGTTTCATAAGTTACCGCTCCGTTTTCCCCATTTCTGCTTCTTATTACCTTGTTCAGCTGAATTATGTGTTATCGGGTTGGTTGGCTCGGGTTCGGAGAGGTTTTGATAAGGTTTGAGACACTTAGTCTCTTTTGAGAAAGCTTGAGTTGGAGAAGTCAACCGGATGTTGACTTATGTGGAATAGGGCTCGGATGTAAATTCCGATGATTCGGATAGCTTCGGGAGGTGATTTGGGACTTAGGAGTGTGATCGGAACGTCTTTTGGAGGTCCGTAGTAGATTTAAGCTAGAATTGGCGAAATTGGAATTTTGGCGTTTTCCGGTTGATAGGTGAGGTTTTGATATAGGGGTCGGAATGGAATTTCAGGAGTTGCAGTAGGTCCGTTATGTCATTTGGGATGTGTGTGCAAAATTTCAGGTATTTAATTCCGCCAAGAGTGATGTCGAAATGGACGAGGCTTAGTCTGAAGATGAAGAAATCAGGAAAAATGAAAAATTCTGACACTTAATTCTCCAAAGCGTCATGTTAGAGAACTGAATGTGGAGAATGAAATCATAATATTTTTACTCCTTATTTGCAAATGATAATATGAGGATAAACATGCGATTAAAATAGAGTCCTAAGAAATATCTTTCTTAATAAGTTAATAATATATATTATTCTTTTCTTTTCACACAGTCCATTTGCCAGTCAATTCTTTATTTTTAATGTTGTTCCAACACCATAGTAGTGCCACGTGAGGGCGATACTTAGAAATGTTTTGCACGCAATTTACAATAGATATATTAATAAATACACGCGATGTGCATTTTTCTTCAATTGCGAAAGCAAGACATAGTTTTGTAATTTTTTGTTTCTATACAGTAGGTGCATAACTCCTTTTCTTTTGTAATAACTTATATACACTTTACTATTAATTGGATCTTTCCAAATGGTGCTTGTGGGGTTCTGTTTATATAATTTACTAGTGAATTTGTTTTCACTGCGCATATTCGTAAAAGATATCAGTGAATACATTTATTATATTTGAATTGCTCAGATTATCTAATTATTAAAGATATCAAATCCAATATACTATACAAATAAAATTAATTATTGTAACATTTATCAAATTATTTTTTTAAAAAGTTCTTACTTTTTAAAAAAAATATCTACAATCATCAACTGATATTGAAGTTTAAATGAGATGAACTTAAATTAATTTTGAAATTTAGAGGTAAATTAACAGCTGCAGAAAAAAAAAATGTTTCATTTCCTTCATGAAATTAAATGTATCACGCACTTTCGAAGAAAAAAAAAGTTTTTTTTTTGGGTAAAAAATAAATATTGTTATAAGTAAATAGTAGTAACATATTGCATATTACCACGAGAGTTTTATGTCCTCTTATTATTGGCAAGTATTTTTTTGGGACTTTAAAAAAGTATTTTTTTCTTGGGGTTTGGGGGTTGGGGGTAGGAGGGGAGGTATTTTGCCGAAAAGGAAAATTACGGGCCAAATCTTATCCGGATTCGGACTACCCATCTATTTAGCTCCATAGCCGGTTCAATTGGTTAGCCTTTTACCGAACCCTGACGTTTTTTCCCCCCTCGATAAGAAAATCGAAGAGAATCCAAGCTAACCGGAGCTTCTTAGGTTCGTATCGTTCTCTGCGCCGCCGTTTCTTCCGCCGTCACAGTTAGTTAACTTTCAGTACCGGTACAATTGCTTTTCGGTATTTTTTGTCATTCAAACGTGTCCCTTTTTGGTACTAATTTACTTAATTTTATATGATCTTCTATATATGAAGAAATACGGCGTAGAAGTATTTGATTAAAGCAGATTTAGCTCATAATATTTGTTCGCTGAAGGAAGAATAATGCTGTAGGAAGTTAATTTAAATATTCTGATATATGGAAATAATAATTTATTTGCTGCATTTTCATTTTGTCTCTGGATTTTGATAAACTATGCGCACAGTTTTATTGTCATTGTCTTAATGGGTGGATGAGGAAGTTTTTGCATTAGCAACTTAGTTGTTATATTGGACTAGCAAATTTTATCCAAAAGTAAAAATAATATACATCTTCCTAGTCAATCCAAAAAGCTCTAAGCTACGCTAAAATCATTGAGGTAGCAGCCACACTTTTGAATTAAGGAAAACTAATGCAATCAAATTCTCTACTCTTCATTAAAAAGTAAAAAAACAATCCTACATCTGTTACAAGTTTCAGATGAAATACTAAATCCAAAAGCCGTGTGTTCTAAGTACGGAATAGCCGTTCCAAAAGGAAATGCGTTCTTAGATAAAAGCTAAAGTGAGATATGTATCCCTACTTTATATATTTTTCATTACTTCGATACCATATTCTTGCTGCCATGGTGGATGTCTGACGTAAAATGATTTAAGGCCACAAGAACCAGTACTCAACCTAATTTGCCTCGTTTTTGTGTTAATTAGAATGCTGATGACTTCCAGTTCACAGATTTTCTTCTTTATACTCCCCTTTAGCCCACGCCGTTGCTTTGTCGATTTGATAACGAGGGAAAGAAACAAAGGAAAAAAATGAAATGGATGTCAGGCGAGCACATATTCATTGCTTCTGCCATGTCAGCGGAAATCATTATTACTTGTCTCTTCTTTCTCGTTGAGAACAAGTTTCTGTTCAACTGTAATTGCTTGATTTGTAACCAAGAATTTAACCATGAAAACGTTCTTCCACAAACTTATCTGTAGAACGAAAACGGTCTTCCACAAACTTCAGGTATTCTCTGGCACTTTCTATTTGTGGAATAGTACTCTTAATGTTGTCGGCAATATTCATTCGCATAAACATAAGGTTTAGCCTGTTAGAGCGTTCCCATGATTTATAGAAAGACTTCTCATCCGCACTGCTCGAATCAGTAATGTTAGCGGGCTTATCATTCAGCAGAGCCAAGTCAATATCCATCACACGTAAGTGGAACTGGACTTGTTCACGCCATTCAGAGAAGTTTAATCAATTGAACACAGTAACAGACGAAGCAAGCGAATGAAAAGGAAGAGTTGCAAAATAGATAATACATGCTCACTAATCAATATGAATTCAACAAAACTGTTAAAGCATATCGCAATTCTCCTTTGGGTAAATACTACGACACACTATCTTAAATTAAGTGCCATTTAGTCTTTAATAGGTAATTAAATATTTTCAACCAAATATATTCCGTCTTTGGACAAACAATATATATTTGACTAATAATATTAATCTACCTCGTCATATTCACTATTCATAGAATAATTGATTCACCTCTGGGTAAATCGTAAGTTCTAGAAATAGTGAAAATTAATTTATCCACTAATTTTTAATTAAAGGCATTTCATTAATTTCATGGATAAACTATAATTTTATGTATGCATATTTTCATAAACAAACTAGTTTGGCCACTTTGGTGACTAACAAACTATATAACATAAGTGCACGCACAAAATAAAGATCAGAAGATTTTATGCATGTGAATACTTTAAACAATTTAGTTTGGTCACTTTAGTGACTAACAAACTATATACACATTAATCACATACATAAAATAAATTACAACATAATAGCTTCAAAATATATAGGAGAAGATACGGATACCATTCATATACATAACTCACGTCATAAAATATGTGATTAACGGGTTCAATATTGTCAACATTGAATTTTTTATGTCAACCAATTTAAACACCAAAAGTTTCTAGCAGAATCCTTATGGTTAATCTTAAGGAATTATTATTCTTGAAGTCAGTCTAAACTTCAACATAAACAATTTATTCCTCTTTTTTTTAATTTCTAAATGCTCACAAGTATATTGGACAATAACCTAAGTTTATAAAATATGCCAAAAACTACAAAAATATTTCGTTCTTTCCTTTCGGTGCCGCCTTCAAGGCTTTTTACATAATGCCAAGTTTGTTTAAGGAAAAGGAAAATAGAATAGATCAATCTTATAGCCCGTTTGGCCAAGCTTTTAAAATCAGCTTATTTTGAGAAGGGTTTTTCTTAAAAGTACTTTTAAAAAAAGTGCTTTTGGTGAGAAGTAGTTTTTGTTTGGCTAATTAGTTAGAAAAGCACTTTTGAGCAGTAATTAGTATTTGACCAAGCTTTTGAAAACTGCTTCTAAGTGTATTTTTCTCAAAAGTGCTTTTGGAGAGAAGCTACTTTTTTCTGCTTCTCCAAAATTGCTTCTGCTTCTCCTCAAAAACACTTTTTTTCCTTCCACAAGCTTGGCCAAACACCTCAAATTTTGGCCAAAAGTGCGTTTGGCTAAAAAAAAAAGCATTTTTGGCCCAAAAAAAAACTTGGCCAAACAGGCTATTAATTCGATAGATCAAGTCAACAAAAGCAAAATTAACTAAAACATGGAATCATTCATGGCTATGTATCCAAAAAGCATCCAATATGAGTACATTTCCTTTTTTTTCGCTAATTTAGAGTGTATTGAAAAATCTGGAAAAGACACTAAAAAAAAACGGGTAAATTGCTGAGATTTATTGTAGAGGGTATAAGTAACCTCCACAATTTGCATAATTTTACGGCAATATATTAGCCCCACAAAATTATATAATTTACCGGGTCTAAAATATCCGCAACCCTAAAATAATAGCGGGTCACACTCCCTCCAATTTTCCCCCAATCTTTTTCGCCCTAGAAACTTCCGCCTCAACAACAACAAAATACTCTCACGCTTCTTCTTCATTAATCAAGTTCTGCGCTGCTTCTTCTTCTTCATTAATCAACAAAATACTCCCACAGCTTTTATTCACTGAAAGAACAGCTGAAGAATACATTGTGCCTGCGATTTTCTTCAGTGTATTTTACTTTTGAACAGTGTATTTTACTTAGAATACATTGTGCCTGCGATTTTCTTCAGAATCAACCCATCCTCGTCACTTTGCCTGCGATTTTCTTCTGCTGCGCCGAGGGACCTATCGAAGCTTAATTTCTCTTTTTCAAAGGTTAGATCTATCCATCGTCTATATGTTTTCTTTTCCATTACTGTTATTTGTAATCACTTTTTTGTGTTAATCTGTTTTCACCCTGAGAAAAAGAAGATTTTCTGGTTAGTTTTTGCACCTCTCTTTTGCTACCCTTTGTGTGTATGAAGATTTTCTGGTTAGTTTTTGCACCAACGTTGCATTTTAATTATCGTTACTTTGAGATTGAAGCACCAATAGGTATTCCTTCTCTTGATTATGGTTATTTGTTGCCGATGATTCCGATTTGTTTAAGATAGAACAAGATTTCATCAGTGATAAAGAATAAATTGCACGAGATAGGACTGTAAAGTGATGCTGATGGTTCCTACTTTCCTTTTGTATAATATATGTAAAGAGAAACTCAAAGGGTTGATGATTCCTACTTTCCTTTTTTGCATAGTGGGGAACAGCTTTATTGTAAGCATCAATTAGCTTGAAATGATTGAACTTGATTTACTTATACTGGTCAATCTGGTGTCAAATTATCACTATGTCTTGAATATAATGGGAATTCTTCTTATACACTATCTCACCCTTGTCAAATATCTTGTAGTCTGATTTGCATAGAACTTTTTAATCTTGAGGTTGCTTTGTTCTGTACCAAGTCGAGGGTCTATCGGAAACTGCTCTGCCCTATCGGGGTAGGGGTAAGGTCTGCATACACATTACCCTCCCCAGACCCCACTTGGCGGGATTTTACTGGGTAGTTGTTGTTGTTGTTGTTGGAGATCACATTATGAGCAAATAGGGTTGATAAATTACTCAATTTTGGTAAAGTTTAAAATGAAATCTTATACAAAGATTAAGGAGCACATAAATTGGATTTGCTTTAGCAATTTTAGCTATGTTTAGTAGTAGGAGTAATAATTATAGCAAACATCAACTAGCAATATTCCTTTTGGGTCAATGTACAGTACACAATACATCTAGCAATTGAGTTCCATTAAGGTCAATGCCTCCTAAAATAAATTAGCAAGTGTTATGGTAAAATAATACAAGTGTACCACTTTATGGTAAAGTCCATACAGGGATTTTGATTTTGAATCAGTCAACAAAGTTCCCTTTCACACTCTGCTGGATTATAAGTCATAAAATAAAAGGTTCTAGCTGTTGAACATGTGCTCAGAAATAAAACCAGCACCCTGTCCCAGCATGTATTTTAGAGTAAATCCAGCCAAGTATGACCTGAAATAGCACATTACAGAGACTATATAATTTTCGTCATTTTAAATGATATAATACCAAAGATTTAAGTAATATATACATTGACAGTATAATTGCAGTTCACGAGTGATTGGAGTCAGGGGACTGTAAAATTCCTAACTGTAAAATACATTGTGCCTGCGATTTTCTTCAGAATCAACCCCTCCTCTTCACTTTGCTTGCGTTTTTGCCTCAGTCCTTGCTACCTTTTCCGTCTCCTCTCTAGCCATCTTTACACAACATACTCGATTGTTAGGTTTTGGCCATATGAATTCTCTCTACTCATCTCGATTATTTCGGTTTGTTTCATTCCAACACTATTAGGGTTTCTATAGGTCTTACTCTTGACAGTATCATAATCATGCCTAAACCTCATAAACCAAATTGCCCACAGACTTAGCAGCAGATAACGCAGGCGCTAACTTCGCCTCCTTGACAATAAAACCGTGTGCATAGTTTATCAAAATCCAGAGACAAAATGAAAATGCAGCAAATAAATTATTATTCCATATTTCAGAATATTTAAATTAACTTCCTACAGCATTATTCTTCCTTCAGCGAACAAATATTATGAGCTAAATCTGTTTTAATCAAATACTTCTACGCCGTATTTCTTCATAATATAGAAGATCATATAAAAATAAGTAAATTAGTACCAAAAAGGACACTTTTGAATGACAAAAAAATACCGCAAAAGCAACTGTACCGGTACTGAGAGTTAACTAACGGTGACGGCGGAAGAAACGGCGGCGCAGAGAACGATATGAACCTAAGAAGCTCCGGTGAGCTTGGATTCTGGAAACTTCAATTTTCTTATCGAGGGGGGAAAGAAACGTCGGGGTTGGGTAAAAGGCTAACCAATTGAACTGGTTATGGAGCTAAATAGATGGGTAGTCCGAATCCGGATAAGATTTGGCCCGTAATTTTCCTTTTTGGCATAATACCTCCCCTTCCCCACCCCCAACCCCAAGGAAAATACTTTTTTTGTTAAGTCCCAAATTATTTGCCAATAATAAAAGGACATAAAACTCTCGTGGTAACATGCAATATGTTATTTACTTATAACAATATTTATTTTTTACCCAAAAAATACTTTTTTTTCTTCGAAAGTGCGTGGTACATTTAGTGGGCATTTGGACATAAGAATGGTAAATTTCAAAAAAAAAGGGAAAAAAATTCCAAGTGAAAATGATATTTGAAAATTAGAGTTGTGTTTGGACATGAATATAATTTTGGGTTATTTTTGAAGTTTTGTAAGTGATCTGAGTGAAAATTTTAAAAATATTTTTTTTTGAGTTTTTAAAATTTTCGAACAATTTCAAAATCAATCTTCAGGGGAAAATTGAAAATTTTATGGTCAAACACCGATTCCAAGCTTATTGCGGGGGCATGCTCAACCGCCGTGACAGCAAATAGCGGAGGTTACTAATCTTATTATAACCTATTAGCATATAGTAATGCTAATTGGTGGAGAGATCTAAAAAGTAAAGGACATCATTATACTTTTATGAAGCATGTAAAATTATCTGATTATCAACTATGCCTTAGAATGTCAGTACAAGCAAAACTTTTATCTCTAATTTGCATCGTTGTGTTAATTAAAGTGCTGATGACTTCCAGTTCACAGATTTTCTTCTTTATACTCCCCTTTAACCCACACCTTTGCTTTGTCTATTTGATAACGGGGGAAAGAAACAAAGAAAAAGATGAAATGGATGTCAGGCGAGCACATATCCATTGCTTCTGCCATGTCAGCGGAAATCATTATCACTTGTCTCTTCTTTCTCGTAGAGAACAAGTTTCTGTTCAACTGTAATTGCTTGATTTGTAACCAAGAATTAAGCATGACTGATCTTGAAATTTAACCATGAAATACTGAGAATCCGAAAGCGTGTCCATGTAATTTTACTAGATTATGTATTGGGTAGTGTATCATGATCACATAAGAATATCAGTTTGGCTTTTGTTGGCCAATTGATGCTTTGGAACTCATTACCCGAGCATCTTCTATCATTTACCAAAATTGTTATTGGCAGTGTTTCTCTGACTGCTCAATCCTTGTTAATAAAGTCAAAAATTAAGATACATTTGTCAGTATGTTTCACATTTACATTGATTTGCTGCAGTTAAGGTCATGCCTAAAGTAAAAACAAACCGTGTCAAATATCCAGAGGGATGGGAGCTGATTGAACCTACTCTTAGTGAGTTACAAGCAAAAATGAGGGAAGGTATTGTCACTTCAGTTAATAAGAGTATAAGACAACTTTAGCATTCATTGTTTCCTATGTAGGCAAAATGATTTTCATCTCCTAATTTATTGTGGAACTTTAATGTTGGTTTGACCGTTTTGTACAGCTGAGAATGATCCTCATGATGGCAAAAGAAAATGTGAGGCTTTGTGGCCTATTTTCAAAATTGCCCACCAGAAGAGCCGGTATATTTTTGATCTATATCACAGGAGGAAGGAGATCTCCAAGGAATTATATGAGTTCTGCCTAGATCAAGGATATGCGGATAAAAATTTGATTGCGAAATGGAAAAAGGTATGTTCACACTCCTTGCTTCAGTTTGTGTGCCGCCTTTGCTTTTAAGTGCACTTGCATGAAGCCATGAACTATCCCTTTTTTTCATTTGTGGGGAACTCTTGTTCATGTACACATGCCAATGCATATTTCTCTTTTTTCTTTATGTATTTCTGTTTTGACTTTTGTTTAGTACTTTGGGGGGTTTGGGGGGGGGGGGGTTGGTGTGTCCTTTCCATTTGTGTATATACTGACTTTGTAGTTAATTCTTATGGTTTTGGCTTTGAATTACAGCCTGGTTATGAACGGCTCTGCTGTTTGAGGTGCATGCAACCACGAGATCACAACTTTCAAACAACTTGTGTTTGCCGAGTTCCACAGCATCTTAGGGAGGAGAAGGTTATTGAATGTGTCCATTGCGGCTGTAAAGGTTGTGCAAGCGGAGATTAACCTGTTCTTTAGAATCAACTAGTGCTTAATTTTACATGTTTTGTACTTGTAGTAAACCTACATTATTCAAAGCACTGATCAAACGATGTCTAGAACATCGTAGTCAGTTCAATGCTTGAGGTTGTGTTGGATGAGATAACAACTGTGGTCGCAGTACCTATTGTAACCTGTGTAACCTATTTATCGTAGACTACTTGCCTTAAGATAGTTTTGATGGTTGTTTGCAAGTTAATCCTTACAGCATATCAGAATATAGTGTAAAAGCTACTTGGGTTGCAGGATGCTTAGACAATTTCTGATGGGTATTAAAAGTGTCACGTTTGATAGGGATAGAAGTTGTAAGAGATTTTCATAGAAGTATGTAGAATTCATGACTTTCCAAATTCCAACTCCCTGATATTGAGACATGTATACCATAAAAGTAGATAGTTTATGACCGACTGCACATTTGCCCAAAGATTTTACACCAGTGATTCCATGGCTGATAGTCAATCTGACTTGTGCTTCAATATCTCCATCTTAACACGCTTAATATTTCCTCCTTAATTGGAGATCTGCATTTTCTTCTTCTGTCGGCGGCAAAACTGGGGCGGCAAAGTCAATGTTCTGGCTCTAATCTTCTTGAATATTTGGAAGATCAATCTCTTGGAACTGTGACTAAACTGTAGAAGCGAATCACAGCTCTCTATTAGCAGGAACGAGCTTCAGTAATTTCGCCAGATCATAAGACTTGAAATCTTTGCCATAACAAAGGCTAAGATCAAGGGGTGTATTGCCATCCTGTGAAACGTAAATGTTCAAAGGCTATTAAAATTTTCACAAGCATACCTCTCTAAGGAAAGAGAAGCACAAAACTCTTAACTCTTACTAATAGAAGAGCAATGGCAAGGTATAGAAAAGTCCACCATGGAAAATCCTCCCATCCCAGGAAAATTATAGTGCGCAAGTGCGATAAAAACATTTTTTTTGTATATACATAAACCGTTGAATCCACTTAACATAAGGAAGATTCTAGGTATAACATTTTTGCATTTTTTTGAATCCCTATTCGTGGCTCACTCATCCTACATATAGTCATGGTGGATAGTATCTTTTATCATTCATCTACCGTTTGAGTTGGATTGGCACGTCTATATTTGGCTTGAATGGCCTTTGCCATCCTTTCTCAAAGCTGAGGGCAAAAATGAGTTGTAATTAGGATATTTATCAATGAGAAGAACATCATTAGAGTTGCATTACACGCATACATACAGGTAGGAGGAGGTATTAAAAACCACCCAACTGGGCAGTACGGATAGTTCTTAAGCGTATTTTAAGCCGTAGAGACTGAACCAGCAATAACACTAGTTTGGCACTAAAGTTATAGCTACAATTACCTTATTCTTCCTGTACTTATCTGCTCCATTGACTAGAAGAATTTTAGCTATGTCTCTGTTTCTGCTTTGCATGGCCACATGCAGCGGCGTCCAGCCCTCCTGTAAGAAGGAATTACTACAAATAAGCTAACAGGACCATGAAAATGTCAGAAAATAAAATAAAATGTTCACTTACATTATCAGCAACATTCACATCAACCTTGTATTTGATTAACAACTTGACAGTTTGCATGGCTCCTACTTGAACTGCATAATGAAGCGGGGTAACACCGTCCTGTTATCAGGGAGACATAAAATATGATCCCTGTAATCAAACTTTAAGCAAGTTGTTTAAAAAGTGAAAAGCAAAACCAAGTTGTCTCACCAAATCCCTAACTTGAGGATTTGCATCTTTTCTTAGAAGATGACTGATAACAGCCTCTTTTTTACCAAAAACAGCATGGTGGAGAGCAGTTCGCCCTTCCTGTCACCAAATTAACCAACGAACAAAGGTATTAAATGTCAATCAACACTATCTACGTTATGGATACAACGGATCTTACCTTGTCAACAACATCAATATCGAGACCCTCCTCTAGAAGTTTATCCATAAATCGTATCTGCCCTGCTAATGCAAAAGTGTGAAGAGGGTTCCATTTTTCCTGGATTAGACACACATCCAATAGTATCAGGACTTGTTCCAGAAACCAGCAAAAGAATGTATGATTTCTTTTCAATAATGTAGATTTTGGTCTCTACAGTTTGTAAGCAGTTTCTAACAGTTAGAATAGCAAGCCCCTGGCTTGCACGAAAGACTACTAATTTACTTATCAGAGAAGATGTTAGAAAAGAGGCAGCAGGAGGTCCTAGGAACTTACAGTTGATATCTTATCCAGCTCTGGAGTTTGGTTGCGGTACAAAATTGCCCTTTCTTCTGGGCTCAAAAGCTGTTCAACCTCTGAAACAAAAACAAAAGTTAGATGCTAATACTTTATCGTTCACTTGCCCAAGCGCAATGAACTTTTTTTTTTGTGCGTGTGTTGAGGGGTTTTTTTTTTTTTTTTTTAGGGGGGGGGGGGGGGGGGAATTGAGAGGA